>NC_037669.1:45506770-45604779 GCF_003255815.1 Theropithecus gelada | reverse complement strand
TCCCTTTTGGAAAGTTGGATTAGAGGACATGAACTGGTGGGACTCAGGGGTCAGGTTAGCTCTGGAGGGTCTCTGCACATCCATCTGTTTCCTAACCCTGTTACCTTGCCCTGGAGGTCATCTCTAGGGAAGGGGGTGGGGTGCTTTGTGGGGGAGACTTGTGGCTTTGGAAGTCAACACTTGATTGGATCATATGTTCATTCTCTAGTTGATGTGCAGAGGAAAAAGCTGGAGGACAGGAGCTGCTGCCAGGGTCTGGGGAAATCAGAGGGAGCCCCTGTCATTCTATTCTGCGTCCCAGGTCTAAGCCTACCTTCCTTCTCTTCCTCCTTCCTTCCCTTCTTCCTCTTCCTGAGACATGGATTATATTTTCTCTCTCTTCTCTTCACTTTTCTTTTCTTCTTCTCCTCCTCCTCCTCCTCCTCCTCCTCCTTCTTCCTCTCTCTCTCTCTCTCACACACACACACACACACACACATACAAACAGCCCAGCACCCAAAAGCATGGATTCTAAAGAGGTGGAATCTACGGACAAGGTTCTGGGGGCTAAGTAATATCCAGAAATACCCATTATGAGGCAGAGGAGGGGAGATACGGGAACTTATAACTGGGACTGAAACATATTGACCAGTCAATCAAAAACCCAGGTGACCCCCCTTGCCTCCCCGCTGAGGCAAAAGTCTGCATTTTCTTAGCTCTGGGGGAGAAATCTTGAAGTGTGAGCCTTTCCACCTTCCCTTTCAGGACCCCACTGTTACCTTTTGGTGCCCACTCCTCTTTCCCCTTTTGTATCATCCAAACACTAGGTCCTGTCCATTTTCTGTCCCAGGCACCTGTAGCAGAGCTCAGTTCCTGGAGGCTTGCTTATTTCTGACAATAAATTCACATGGTGTTAATGGTGTTAATGGCCAATAATAGTCCAATGTGTTACTTTTCCCAGGGCCTTTCAAAACACAATGTGTGGTGCACATTATCTAACCCTGGCTCCAAACACAGAATAAATAGCAGACTGGGGTCAGTTTCCTGTGGGACTCCTATGTTGGGGATATTCTCCTTCCTCCTTGGGCAGCCCAGTGGCTGAGCTAAGTCTGATGTGCACTTAGTATCAGAGAAAGGTTAAGTCCTTAGTGCATAAGGCTGGAAATGACTGATGACCTGTAATATGTTGCAAGAGGGGGTAGGTCAAGGACTACACCCACCCTGTGTGGCCCTCTATGCTTGGCTCACTGACTCTCACCACACTTCTGGTCTCTAGCCTAGGCCCTTGCTGGGGATTCTTCTTTTTTGTTTTTTTGTTTTTTGTTGTTGTTGTTGTTATTGTTGTTAATTTTTATTTTAGGTTCAGAGGTACATGTGCAGGTTATATAGGTAAACTGTGTGTCACAGGGGTTTGGTATACAGATTATTTCATTACCTCAGTAATAAGCATAGTACCTGATAGGTGTTTTTTCTGATTTTCTCTGTCCTCCCATTGTCCACCCTCAACTAGGCTCCTGTATTTGTTGTTCCCCTCTTTGTGTCCGTGTGTTTTCATTGTTTAGCTCCCTAATACCAGGGTTACCCCTTTCTTTCTGATGGAAAATTTTGTATGCACAAGGACCAAACTGGAAATTGCTTTGTCAAAATTCTGGCGTACTGTGCTTCTAATTAGGCATGTTTCAAATTATTCTGTCATTTTGGTTCCTTTCTTGTCCTCTCCTGATTATTTTGGTATTTCAATCCCTTGACCAATTGGTTAGGCTAGATTCCCTAAATCTCACTTCCCTGTATGCACATGGACACAGACACCCTACCCTACCCAGCCTGCTATTCTAGATTGGTAGACTCCAGATTCTCTTCCTGGGAATTCTCTGTGCCAAGCCTGAGAAAGTGTGTTACAATAATTTTATTGATCATACTTATGAGGCAGAGGAGGGGAGATATGGGAACTGATAACTGGGACCAGAAACCAATTGACTAGCCAATCAAAAATAACTATTCGGTTCTCACTAGAGCCTTCTGCTGTCCAGGGTGCTGTGGAACACAAAAGAAATATTCAAAGTGGTCTCTGTCCTCAAAGAATTTTTGAAGAAGATTGACAATTACTGTTTACTTAGAGATTAATTGCTAAGTGTTGTGGTGCTATAAGTTAAAAAGTTGGCAGAACTACAGAGGAGGTGGAACCTAGGGTGGTCCTTGAAGGGTGAATGGAGAACGGGCACTGGCACATGGGAGTTTGGGCATTGAAGAGCCTGGGCTGACACAGAGGAAGATGTAGGTTAGTGAGGAGTGGGAAACAGGATTGGAGAAGTGGGGCAGGGTCAAATAGGGAGAATCTTGAAAGCACAAGAGTGGAGATTGGATTTGATTCTGGGGCAGTAGGGAGTCATTATGGATTCTTGAGCAATGACACATCATGAAGAAAGTGTTTGGAAAGGTTAATCTGGGGTAATATGATTGAAAAAGTGGACAAAAGTAGAGTAGAATCTAGGGAGATGCAGAAGTGATCCGGAGCTGAGGGGGAGGAGCCTTGGTCTGGGTTGGTGGCAGAAAGGATGGGGAGTCGGGGATGACCTCGAGACACATTTTTAGAGGTATGAATGTGGGGACTTGTTGATAATCTACTGATGGGGGAGAGGAAAATGAAGTCCATGAGGAAACTGAAGTATGTGGGTTGAGGAGCCCAGAGGACTGACAGTGTCTGACTGATGGACAGGTGTGGGCTGGTTGAAGACAGGAACTGGTTTTGCAGGGCAGATAATGATGTTAGCGTTGGACATGAAGCATGGGGGGCGACTCAGGGAAATCCAGGTGGAGTTGTTTTGTCAGCAGTTGGAAATGTGAGACCCAAGACAGGAGCATGGCTGGAGGCTAGGGCTGTTGATGTTGATTTGGAAGGTTGGATGCAGCTGAAGTTTTGTGAATGCATCTGCTCTCAGAGGGAAGGAGTAGAGGAAGAAAGGGAGGG
Organism: Theropithecus gelada; assembly: GCF_003255815.1. Classification (NCBI taxonomy): domain Eukaryota; kingdom Metazoa; phylum Chordata; class Mammalia; order Primates; family Cercopithecidae; genus Theropithecus; species Theropithecus gelada. The sequence goes on along the minus strand of NC_037669.1, from coordinate 45,601,832 downwards.
GCGCAAGTTAGATTTTGGGGTAGAAATTCTTATTGCAGAAGTGGCAGCAGAGGAGACTTGATCCTGGAGACCCCAGGGAGTCAGTGTGGGCTCTGATGTGATGACAGGCTGCAGACAGGTTGAGCAGGAGGAGTGCTGGGGCATGATGAAAGGAAGACCCTGCGCGCTCCAGGAGCACAGGATTAGAAGAGATGTTCAGTGGAGGGATTTGGGGTGGTGAGTGGGAATCAGCTACTTGCAGAGTTTATCAGTGAAAGGAAAAAGAGGTATGTGCTTAGCCAGAAGGGATGTTAGTATCCAGAAAAGGAATTTTTGTTTTTTGTCAGAGTCATAGCAGGTTTGGAGGTGGCAGGGAGAAAATGTGTGGAGATAAAAAACTGAGGAGGCTAGAACGAGTGTAGAGTTTGATACCTGAAGAAATGAGATAAGAATCGGTTTCCTAACAAAAGTAAGAGCTTAGCTTTGGTGAGCAGCAGAGAAACCTTTTTCTTTAAGGCGCACAGGAAAAAAAGTAAGAAGATAAACGAAAAGAGAGTGATGTGGAGATATTTTCTACCTCTGTCCTTCTGTTGAGCATTGCTTCTGTGAATCTAGACATTTTCAGTTGAAGTGTTTGCAGTTACTTGGGCTTTGGCCAATCTCAGACTCAACTGTGTGTTTCCAACTCCCCAAACTAGCTCTTCCTGTTGACTTTCTTAATTCTATAAGTGACATCTTCACTCTCCTAGTCATGATATTTAAAACCTTGGTATTGTCTGTGAGGAATCTGTCTCCTCCACAAACCCTGTTGGATTATCTTTCATAGTTAGCCCTTGCTGTTCATCCACAGGGCATGGCCCCAGGACAGGCCCCATATGCCCCCCATGGACTCCTTTCCTGGCCCTCATTCTCATCCCTCGGAAGCTGTTCCCTTAGCCCCACTCTAAGTTGGACCTGCAGACACTTTACACTTCCTAAAGCACTACTTTCATCACACACTGCTTGCTGCTTGGACCTTCAGTGACCCCCTAGTGCCTTCAGGGTCAAGTGTCGACCTCACAGCTCAGCTCCAGCCAGGCTGCTCTCCACACACTGCCCAAGGGCGCCTGCATTCACAGTCTCCTTGGATCAACCACCCCGGCACCCTCCAAATCCAACACAGTCTTTAAGACTTGAGCCCTACCTTCTTCTGGGAGCTTTCACAGCTCACGATGACAGCCCTTTGAATTACTCACTGTCTGTACTCATTTTCTCACTTCATCGGTATTGTATTGTTATTTAGCCTTTTCATACATGAAGGCTTGTCTCCCCCATTGAAGTTATTTGTTCTTTGGAGGTAAGAAAAAGGATCTTTTTAAAACCTTGTGATTAATCAAAAAACATCTCCTCACAATATAAAGCAAACACAGCAAAAATATAAGCAGCTATTGAATCTAAGTGATGGTTTGTTTGTATTCTCTGTATGATTCCTTAAGCTTTTTTCTTAAATAAGAACCCTATCACATCTAGATAGGGAAACTTAAACTGTTGTCATGTCCAGGTCATATAGAAGGGAGATTTTGGAATAACAATCTATGTTCACACGCAATTCTTTTGAGTAAATATCACCACCCAGTCTGTACATTGCCAGGTACCTAAAAAGGGAGGAGTCTCTTACTTCCTGAGCTTGCTTTTGCAGCAAAGGAAAAATATCTCTCTCTCTCTTTTTTTTTTTAAGTTATGCTTGATGCTCCAGAGTGTAAACACAATGCTTAATTTAATGCTTATTGTCCCGTTTTGATCTCCTCCACTTTCACCCTTTATGAACTGGACTTTTGGTCACCCCATTTTTCAGGAGCCCTTGGGGGAGTATTGGGAAGACTTTGTGTTTCTGGAAAGGGAACGTTGTTAATGTTTCTAATGTATTTTTATAGACTATGTCTACTATTAAGATATTTTAGAACATATCAGTGACTTCCAGACCCCACAGCATGTAAGTGACAGAGCCAAGTTTGTAAGTGACAGCATGTAAGTGACAGAAGCCAGGCCATATGGTGCCAAAGCCTATCTCCATGCCAGGACACCATTCTTTTTCTGGGTATCATCCAGCTTTTGTTCGTAACAGTGGCACTAAGTGTCTCTTTATTTCCTAATTCCAAATAAAACCCTCTTGTTTGTTTCACATGTATTTCTAGACAAGGACATTTATTTTTAATTTGAAAGCTTCCTTCAAAATGAAATAATCTAATTTTCTAAATATGTTTTCAAGAACAGTATGTGGCTACATCTTTTTAAATCCCCAATTTTCAGGAGGCCATGTCATTTTTTAACATAGTTGTTACAGTAACAGTCAGGGGCTGAGGTTTGGTGTGAGTACCTTTGTTTTAGGTGCCATCTCTGCTGGCTGTCAACAGGTGACTGATAGGCTGAGGGGCAGCACTGTAGTGAGTCCACGCACTCCACACGGTACAGCTGAGGACACCAGGAATAAGTAGACCACATTCTACGGCACAAGTGCTTGTCGTAAAGAAGCAGACTATTTATTTAGAACAACAGAAGAGCAGTTATTTTACTTTCTAAGACTTGCTGCCTAAAGGGTGGATGACGACCTGGAAGCAAAGGGCATCACCTGGGAGCTTGTTAGAAATGCAGGATCTCAGGCCCCCTCCTTGCTGAATCAGAATCTGCATATTTTTTTAAAAAGCCTCAGGCAATTCATTTGCACATTTTTAAAAAGCTGTTTTAAGCCTGTGAGTGTGTGTTTGTGTGTGCTTATTTCCTTTACTATTTCTATGAAAGGACATCCTTTGTCACTTAGGTTAAACATTCTGCCTTAGACTTGTGTGGCCTTCTGTAGGCACCTAACTCTTTTGAGCTTTGGTTTTTCTTCTGTTAAATGAAGAAATTGGACCAGATAAACTCTGTGGTCTATCTCGGTTCTATGGTTTTAGTAAAAATCCCTAAGCAACAGAGCTTTGTAATGGTTTATTGCTTCTATTTAAAGCCACCTTTGGGCATTTACACATTTTTAGCCCTGTCTGCTTTATCCTATATCCAACTGCTAAAACCCAGTCTTCCAGAATGTGACCTACAGCCGCTTCCATCAGACTCACTTGGAGACATTGTGAAAATGCAGATTCCTGGGCCACAGCTTAGCCTTCCTGAATCGGAGTCTCTGGGGAACAGGTCCTAGAAATCCACATCTTTCACCTCTGCGTTAGAGTGCAGGTATTAACATTTTCTTGCCACTTTCTAAATAGAAAGATCTCTAGGGGTTTTCTTCTCTCATTACTTTCTCTTGTTTTTTAAATTCATGTGCTCCCTTGGTGCCTTAGAAAAATGGAGGCCCAGTGGAAGAAAGGAGAATGCTGCGAAAGGAAGCTAGTTTGGAGAGGGGAGACATTGACTTCGTGGTAACAGCCGATGATTTGAATGAAATTGTCTAGAAAACATACCAGGCTGTGGTACTGAAATATATGTAGAGAACTGGTGAGCTATGGGTTTGGGGGAGCCCCGATATATGTAGGATTGGGAACCTGGTCACCTCGGAGCACTGAGGGATATAAAGGGAAAAAAATGAAATACATTTAAGTGTAAGAAGGTATGTCTGAATAAGGCAGCAAAGTCTTCTGGGCAGTGGGAGGAGAGAGCTAGCTGCACAGAGGACCTAAGGGTTCAGCTTCAAGGACTGCTCAGAGTTAGAGGGTGGGAGGAAAAGAGGAGTTAGTGAGTCCTCGCAGGAGAGCTTGGAGAGGCAGAGGAGAGTGAGAACAGCAGGAGAGAAGAGCATGGAGGTGGTCAGACACTATATGCCAGTCAGTCTGTCTCCAGAAGGACTCGTGCACTTGGAATGAGGGTTTAGTGTCTTTAATCATGTCATGGCAGCCAGATTATAGGTGATTAAAGAGGGGCAACAGGAAGAGGAGCAGAGGAGGGGAGGGTGACGGGGCCTGTGATTGTGGTGATGTACTACTCACACTTTTGCAGGACAGGGGAAACCCTGGGTCATTTCGAGGGAAGCGGTCTCCTCGGTGGAGGGGTGGGTATTCACCCTTGGTGCCTGTACGGTGCTTACAAGGTAGTGCCTGTGAGGTTGCCAGCTCGGGAAAGAAGTGATGTGGGTGCAATGGGGGAAGATGGTTGGTAAAGACACAAACATTCTCGGCCAGTTGGCAAACATTGGGAGCAGCAAGCTGGAGGCAAACAGATGTCAGTATTTAGCAAGATGTTAGAACATTTTGGAAGCAGGAAGGCCCTTCTTTCAGCTCACTTCCAGGAGGGATTGGTAATTTTCTTCCTCACTTGAACTTTGTCAGCTACTTAACATAATTCAAACACACTGTAGCTATATATGGCAGATGGTCAACTTCTCTGGGGAGCTTAGATCACGGGCACCATCAGGTCAATTCAACAAGCATGTCTCGAGGGTGTTCCGTATGTAAAGCACTGACTTTGGCTAGTAGGGATCAGGAAAGCTGGGCCTGCCCTTTAGGAGACATGGTTCTGAATGTGTGTTGCTTTCCAGTTAGTTCGGTTATCAAGTGAGCTACTGAGCAGCAATCAGGGAATTTTGTTTTAAGCAAAGAAAAATACACATTTTAGTGCCACTAACAAGACAGAGAAGGTGATTTTAGAGAACTGTTAGAATTCAGTTAATTTTGACCAACATTTGTCAAATGATTGACGTTTGATGGGCCCCATGTTAAGGATTGAGGATACAGAGATAAATATGATGGCTTTGGCCTCAAGGAGTTCAGAGTCTAGCAGGGGAGGCAACCAAGAAGGCATAATTACAACTTACCCTACGCATCCTGCAATGGGGTCACCACTGGATGCTAAGGAAGCATAAACCAGGAGGACTGAGTGCAGGAGGTGATTCTGATTAAGCCTTAAAGAACAAGTAGGAGTTTAAACTGCTGAGAGACTAAAAAAAGGTAAATGAGATGATGTGATTCCTCTCTGGCAGCCATTCAGAGGCAGGGCATGTAGTTTTGGTTTGTAGAGGTCTGCTAGGGACTTTCAGGGCTTTTAGCTCCTGAAGATCAGGCAGGGCACCTTGGATGACATCTTCTCTATACTCTTCTTCCACTTCTCTCTTCTTTGTTTTTCTTTGTTACTCAGAGAGGTCTGAAGCAATAAGGAAAGCAACAGTAACTAAGGCCCGTTCCCCTTGCTGACCTCCAACAGCGCATGCTGCCCACCCAGGGTTGAGGAGGAAATCTAAAGGTTTTTGAGAGGGTGCCCAAAGACACCCTCTGGCCATTGTATGAGCAGATTATCTGGGCACTAAGGAAGAGAATGGGGTATGTCTGTTAGGACAGCTTTTTGGTTTGGGGTTGAGAATCTCAAAGGTGTCTCTTTGCATCTGGAATGGCCCAGCCTTGCTTTTCTTTCCAACTTGATACCCCTTGAGCTACACATACATTGTTTCCAGAACAGGAGTATTCAGACAAAGACAAGGACAAAATTGTTGACCCCTCAAAATTTCCTCCCCTCTTGGTGAGACTTCTCACCCCAGGATGACCCCCCATCCCTGTCTTTGGGAGCTTGTCCACCATTCCCCCTTCCCTGAGTAGCTGACAGTGGACACAAGCAGTGCTGTCCTGTGTGTGTTGTTTACTTGTGTCTCTCACATGGTCTTGGCTGCAGTGGGGCAGGAGCTACATTGGGAAGATGGGTCTTCTTTTCCACTCAGGAAAGACTGCTTTGTACTAGATTTATACCAGAATTGAGTGGAAGGAGTTCTGGAGTAAGAGAGAAGGTTTCTCAAAGACTAAGAAGGAAAAGCATAGCAAGGAGCATACGGCATTGTGATGATAGGGCCGGGTGCTGATGTGGCTTCTGCAGCAGCATATGAGCTAACCCTGCAACAGTTTCAGCAAGATGAGCCCAGCCCTGTGCAAGGAGGATGTGTGAATTCAGAAGAGTTACATATTTTGGGGAGAAGTTAGGGAAATTTGAGTATAGGTTGGTTATTAGATTATATTCAGAATTATTATTAATTTTGTTAGGTGTGGTAAGGTTATTGTAGCTGAGTGTCCTCATATTTAAGAGATTCATACTGTAGTATTTATGGGTGAAATGTCAGGATGTCTGTAATTCACTTAAAAATAATTCAGCAAAAGTGATGAAGCAAATATGACAATAAGCTAAAAAAAAGAGTACAGGCTCTGAAGTCAGACTGCATGGGCCCAAATCCTGCCATTTTCTCCTCTTTAAAATGAGATGAGATAATAAAGGTTCCTACTGCACAGAGTTGTGTGAAGATGGAATTGGGTAACATGTGGAATGCTTAGATCAGTATCTAGTCCATAAATTCTCAACAACTGTTGTATTATTATTACTAAAAAGAAACCACCTCAAGAAGTTGAGATTTCAAGCTCAGACTGTGGCTGAGAGAGAACATAACTTTTCCGGAAGCCAGTCAGAGACATCCAACTCAGCTCACCTTCCAGTTTTGGTGAGTTTGGTGGGATCAGGAGTAGAGCTGGGCTTGATGGGGATCCAGGATCCCTGATGACACCCTTTTCCCTGGGAGGGTGGCCTGAGTGTTGTCAGGGAGAGGGGCAGCGGATCATCTCCCAGAAGAGATATTGAGTCATCAGGCTAGGTGAGAGAGCATATTAGACAATGACATGAACATCGTGTTGTGTTGCTTATCTATGCTCAAAACTCAGCGTTCTAGCCATTATGATTTGTTTTCTTTCTGTGTTGCACAAGAAATTTTGCAGGTAGGGATGAAGAGGGCTGTGGAGAAAAGAGAACTCAACTTCTGTCTGTAAATTCCACTGCACCAGAGAGAGTCCTCAGTGTGCTGAGTTGCACTGTATAGAGATTTTCGGAGTGACTCAATTGTTCAAAGATGACACTAGTGTGAAAATGGGTTCATTAGATGTACCAGTCAGGGCTTTGTCAGGAAACAGATGGCCCAGCCATGCTGGGTAACCCGAGGATGGTTTAATGAAGGGACCCTTTTTTTTTTTTTTTTGAGATGGAGTCTCACACTGTCGCCCAGGCTGGAATGCAGTGGTGCCATCTCAGCTTACTGCAACCTCCACCTCTCAGGTTCAAGTGATTCTCCTGCCTCAGCCTCCTGAATAGCTGGGATTACAGGTGCCCACCAGCACACCCAGCTAATTTTTTGTATTTTTAGTAGAGATGGGGGTTCATTATGTTAGCCAGGCTGGTCCTGAATGCCTGACCTTGTGATCCACCTGCCTCAGCCTCCCAAAGTGCTGGGATTACAGGCATGAGCCACCACGCCGGCCTAATGAAGGGACTCTTTACAAAGGTGTGGGGAGGGATTTAGACTTGAACGAGTGAGGGAAGTGGGTGGTTACCAGAATGTGTGTGAAAGAGCAACCTCAAAAGGAGCTGTGACCTGGGTAAGGGACATAGCGAGCTCATGGGCAGCCATAACAGTGTCTGGAACAGGGAACACCGCAGCTTCACCCTCCTTGCTTCTTCTGATCTCCTGCCACAACTTTTCAAAGGCTGAGCTCAGCAGAATGCCAGAGGGCAAAGGAGCCTTGATGTGGTCCATCTAGGTGAGCCTTGGGCACTCAGTCGGCTGGAAAAGGACAGAGGGTGTGCCTGGAACAGATGGAGAGTGATGGAAGGGCAAACAGGAGCCCCTGGTTGACTAGGAGAATGTGAAACTTTTAGGAGAAACAATTTTCTCCAACCCCCTTTCAGTTAGTTTCCCAGCACTAATATGTGAGCTAGGTGATCGCCGTACTCTAGCTGCATAAGCTCCAATATCTTTACACAAACTCCACTTTCTAAGGATGCAGTGTTAGCTGCAGTGCAGGCTGGAGCAGACTTCAAATCCCCAAATGGGAGATGCAGAAGGCTGCAGAAGAGACATTAGAGATAATTTAGTCTATTTGCCTCTTTCCTTCAGATAAGAAAACACTTCTCAGAAGGTAAAGTGATTAGTCCACAACTTCTTCATGGCAGAGCCAGAAAGGGGACGCTCATATCCAGGCTGTCAGTAAAATGATATTTTCCGAGGCCCTAATCCTACTCTGACCTCAGATATGATATTAGCACTTATCCTCTCTTCCTACGTCCCTGACCTTGACTATTCTTTCCTACCCCCCACCCCACCCCACCCATCCCTGTTGTGATGGGGAATTACTCTGATGCAATGGTAGCCTTTAAGTATGCTCTACACATAGTTGGCACCCAAACCAGAGGTCATGGAACTGGAAGCTCACAGCCAAATTAGGATGCTCAGATCACATGGTTCATTAAATCAATTTAAAGCACACAGCAAAACGACAACAACAACAACAAAAAAAACCAACAAACAAAAAAACCACAAGAGGAAAGATATGGGATAGGTCTGTGCACTCAGGATAGGATAGAAATGGAGAAGGATCACATCCCTGATCTGGGTTACATATCCAAGTCTATGTCCTGTGTATCTCTCTGCTATGTCAGCTTTTCCTGCTGCTGATGTGTTTATGGAAACCAGAATTGAGAAGTGAGCAGGAGGGCACAGCAGGTAGGAGGTGCCTGTTCCCAACACACACTCACTTTTTCAGAGAAGCACTGGGGCAGCAACGCAGGCCAGGGGAGCCACTCACCGGTTATCCTGATGAACTGCTCTGGGTTCTGGGTGCATGGCTTGGGCAGAGGACTGGTGAGGCCTGACTAGGATGTGAAGACACAGTTTGAGAGACTCCTGATGTAGTCTTGTAACTACCCACCTGCCTCCTGATGTCCTGCACGTGTCTTCTCAGGCCCTATGCCTTAGTTCAGCTGGTTGGCAGTGGCCTTGAGGTCAAACCATGGGTCTGATTCCTATGGGGCCCAGCTGGGCTTACACAGAGGAACAAATGGCTTCTACTCCATGGGCAGTGCCTCCTTTAACCCTGAGTGGCTAGTCTGAAAATCTCATCATTGAGGGGGCAGGATGACAAAGTTTGGAAAACTTAACCAAATCCCAGTTCTAGGATCTAGATCCCAATTCTAGAAGTTGGGGCTAGGGATATGGTCATCCTTCTGGGAGGAAACCACCCACCTCCATCTGTGGAACTCAGTGTACTCGCCTGGCCCTTGTCAGCCTCCACTTGGTGTAACCTGCCTTTCCACGGATAGCAGCCTCTGTGATATCCTGTGAGGTTGCAGCATGTGAGCATCCAGACCACTTTGTGAAATTAGAACTAAAGCCAAAAAGGCTGGTTGGCCCAGTGACACCGATGACAGTCCCACATCCATCTACGTTTCAAGTTCCTGGGAGGCTTCTTTTTTGCTGAGTGTGCTGTACAGTGAGATTTAATCTTTAGAGTTCATCTAGCAGCACCTCTGTTTCCACCTAACGTAGTCAATATCTGTGCTTAGACCAGAGACACAAATAAGAGGCAGCTAGTGCAAAACCCCCTTCCCCATCTGCCTTCATCACAGACTAACATCGAGGCCTCTGTCCTGCCATGTCTGGAGATGATAGAGAAGCCTGGTAGATTTTAAATATTTATTGATTTACACCCTTTCCCTAGCAGTTGAATAATGCTTATTGACAGAAGCACTGGGGACGTATCATTTTTACAAAAAGAAAAAAATTATCATGGAGCTTGGAGGAGTTGGGGAGGGATAAAGAGGAGCGCGCACTGAGTGATGGTCTCAGGACGGAACAGTGTGACATTTTCCACTGGATGCATGAGGTAGCAATGTGATTTGTGATGTGAAAAGGGCCTCCAGGCCCTGGCAGTGCCTGCATTGAGACTGAAGACTGAGGATATAAAGTGGGTGTCTGACCTCCTGCTTTGGTCTTTCTGGATGTCGAAGCATCAATAACAGCAAGGACAATAATCATTAGTAATCATACCTAGTGTTTATTGAAAGCCTCTGCATGTTTGGTATAAAGTCAAGCATTTTCACAAATATCTCATTAATCTTTAAAATGACCTTTGTGGGCCCTATTTTTAAGACAAAACAGACTCAGAGAGGCTAGGAACTTGCCTAAAGTCACACAGCTATTAAGTGGCAGAGCTAAGACTTGAACTAAGTGGTCTATTTGTCTATTTCCATAGTCCACATTCTTTCTATTGGATCGCGTTGCGGGGAAAGGAATTCATGTAAACCTGTCAGGAGGAGGAGGAGGAGGAAATACTGAGGGAACGTGGTTAAGATGTCTGAGAGACTGGGGATATCCCAGAGCTGAGTTGACACATGTCCCTCTATGTCGTGCACAGCCCGGGGTCAGTGCTAGAGAGAATCACACGAAATCTGCTGCTCCCATTTACTTGTAGCAGGGAACAGGGCATGCTTGAGAAAAGCAGGCAGGTTGGATTTTTAGGTGTATAGGGCAAAAATAGAAAATCAATGTAAACTGTAGTAAAGTGAGAGAGTCCTTCACTGTGCAATGGGGAACCATTGAGTATTTTTGAGTGAGGGAATTATATGATAGGACTGCTTTGCTTTAGCAAAATTAATTTTTGAGCAGTGTTTAGAGTGGATTGCAGAGTGGACTAGGTAAGTGCTGTAAAGGAGTAGATACCACATGCAGCTGAAGCTCAGAGGAAAGGGAGGTGAGCTTTGCCTGGGGGAGTTAGGGAATGGTTTGTAGAACATTTGACCTAGGCCTGGAAGGATGAATTTGGTGAGTCAGTGAGTGGGAAGGCCAAGATATTTCTGGAGGAGAGACTGGAGAGCCTCTCTCGTCAGGCTGCTGTGCAAATGGGCTTGCCTAGCAGGCATGTATTTGGATACTATCTTGCTTTGAAAGGGATTTACAACAGCTTAAAAAAGTGTACCACAACAAGATAAAGAAAAATAAGGAGGTGATGAAATACAGGCAGAGGAAAAATGAAGGTAGGAAAAATGAGATGAAGATAGGATTAAAGTTAGTACAGTTAGCTGGATTTGATCCCTATATTCTGCTCTCTAAGGCTTATGGACAAAGACCACTGTTAAAGATAGCATGTGTGGAGTGAAGGTAGAGACTGTGAAGTGGTGATGGCTGAAAACCTTGCAGTCCTGAAAGTCTCTGCTCTGAGTACCAAGCTCGATGATCAGTGGTGAGAGGTCCAGGAAGCATCCACATATATACTTACCAGGTCCTTGCAGAACCTGCTGGCATTCTCTCTTTACTGAGAACATACCATACTGAATCTAGATCCGAAGACTTTGTTTCTGCTGGAACCTTTGCTTGAATGTTCTTTGCATCCTAGCCATGGTCTTCATGAGGCTGCAGCATGTCCCACTACCTGTGGGGAAGAGATCTTCTATGACATCACCCTGTTTCCATCGCTGATCTCCCTGAACACATTCCGTGACTTGTCATCACAAACCCCCTTTCATTATTGCAGTTTCACTTGGTACGTGTTTGCTACCCAGCTAGATAGACGTTAAGCTCCTGGAGGACAGCTGGGAACTTGTTTCCTAAGTCTCAGTGCCTATCCCAGTGTTGTTTATAAAGTAGCAGCTAAGTAAATGTAAGCTTGACCTTCCTTTCCTCTGGCATTTGCCTTATGTGTCAATTTCAGTGGGTCCTCAGCCCAGTCAGGAGGTCTTGGTTTAAGGACTCCTCTGTCGTTGTCATGGGCCTGTCCCTTCTCCTTTCTAGATCTCAGTTTTGCCACCTATAAAAAGAGAGGATTTCACTAAATGACAAAGTCACTTTCACATATAAAATGTTTGTGTGACTGAAATTGCCTTAATTAGGGATACTTTCTGCCTTATCTTGCCCTCTTCAACTATCTTTTGTGTGTGTGTGCTGATGTCCATCATTGAAAGGTTTCTATTCATGTTTAAACCTCATGTTTAAAACTTAGCATTTCTATGTGGAAGATGATCAAGAAGGGGAGGGAGGCAGCCTTGTGCCTGATTAGATGACATGGGGGGCATGGTGTACTTGCCTGCATAGGTGTGCTGGGATGCCTGGTGATCTGAGATCAGTCAGGTGTTACCTGGTGGGTGACTTCTCTAATGGTGTCATCCCATCCCTTGCAGGTATAAGTCTGCTGGAAATTCACTTAAAATAAAAGCAGCCATTAACTAAGCACTTTCCAAATGCAATCTATTTCTCCCAACAACTCTGAAAGGTAGTCGTTCCTCCCATTTATAGCTGTGAAAACATACCCAGAGAGGTTAAGTGATTTGCCAGAAATGTTCAAAATGAAGATCTCACCTACGGCTGTCTGGGTCCAAAGCTTGGGTGCTTTTCATCAACGTTGCCTTGCAACTCAGCCCAAAAGAGGAGAGCTGAAGACATCTTAGTCTATCTGTGCTTCTATAACAAAATACCTGGTACTTGGTAATTTATAAAGAACAGAAATTTATTGCTCATAGTTCTGGAGGCTGGGAAGTCCAAGATCAAGGAGCTGGCAGGTTTGTTATAAGGATTCAGTCTCTGCTTCCACGGTGGTGCCTTGAACGCTGTGTCCTCTTTTATGAGGGCCTTCATCTCATTCATGATAAGGGGAGAAGCCCTCATAATTTAGTCACTTCTTAAAGACCCCACCTCTTAATACCATCACATTGGCTGTCAAGTTTCAACATCTGAATTTTGGAAGGGATACATCTGAACCATAGCTCTTTTCGTCGACACTTTCTCCCAGAGAAAGAGAGCAGATGTCCATGTCACAACTATGTAGGAAAGTGAGAATTTCTCAAATGGCAAAGTGTCCCCTCTGTTAGAATTTCCCTTAGGCACATCAGGTCTTGGGTCAGAGAGATTCATAAAAGACTTCTTGAAGATCGCTTCCAGCCTAGGGAGTCTGAGACTTGAGGAATAAGATGTATTTCTATGCCAGGTTTCAAGTTTCTTTCTTCTGACGACTAAAGCTGGATGTTTTTCCGTGGACTGTTGACACCAGGGAGGAAAAAGAGGATATTGGCCAGGATAAATGTAGTGGGAGAGGAGCTATTCCTTTTTAAGTAGTGGATATCAATTTTCTAAATACAATCCAGGAACACATTACACGTCCTTCTGCAAGTCCTTGTAAAGGCAGCAGCTCAGTGCATTCTTATTCCTGGACTTGTTCTGTTCCGATCTGCTCCCTGTATCTGCTCTCTGTGTCTCTTTCTGTCCCTCTGTCTGTCTTTCTCCCTCTTTCCAACCAACCCTTGAAAGTAGTCTCTTCCTGTTAATAAAGCAAATATCTGCAGTTTCACCTGACAAGTCAATCAATGCCATTGATGAGGTGGTGACTGCAAATGAATTCCTGTTTTACTTGTGAAATAACCTTGAAATAAAAGAGAAGATGGGGATCCTGACCCGGGGGAATTTAGCCCATAGCGGTTTCCTGGAGGTAACAGTGAAGCCCATCCTCCCACATCCCCAGGAACCTGGAAATAATAGAAATGAAGCTGCTTCTGAGGGTTCAGTTACGTCCATCCATGTATCCCACATGGATGTGATCTACCACCTGTAGCTATGGACCAGAAGGTGTTTTGCAAATATATGAAGCAAACAACTCCATCCGTGTGACCTGGAAATAATGTCAGGGATATTGGCTGAAATGTGATTGTAATTTAGTAATATAAAACCTAATTAATTGCTCTGAGTGCAATTTGGAGAAAGATTGTATAGAAGGTGCTCGCCAGCCAGGGCATTCCTGAAATGCAAGTTGAAGCAGAAGCTGGTGGTGCCCATTCAGACTCTGGCTGCCCACCAGGGCCATTTGGTTCTCCAGCAGGACCAGCACTATTCTTGCTAGTCCATCCCATCATGGCCTGCTGATGTTGAACCCTGGCTTGTTCTGCAGACTTCCCAAGCCTTGATTACATGTTCATCATGCAATGTTCCAATGACAGCTTGGTGTCCCCAGTGCATCAGCCTACACTAATTATACTGAACTGAGCACTCCAGGGTCCTGTGGCAGTTGTGTTTCGTTGTTACTTTTGGCACTCAAGATACGGAATTTCTGGCTTATACATCAGCCTTGTGAGCTTGGTTAATACAAATCCTCACCCAATGATAGATCTGCTATCAAAGTACTGACCCAGTCTAGTTTCAGAGTATGCACCCTTTACGTGTGGGTTAATCAAGAACAGTGTCATCTGTGGAGCCTCTTGGAAGCAGTAAATGGCCCACTCCTTTTAAAATTGCAGGCGTGCTGCCTTTTCCATGCGAACTTTACTCAAGAACAGGCGGCAATGACATTGACACATAGGAAGGACTTTACAATTTATTAAGCAATATATAGACAAACCCAAGAAAATACTGTAAAAAAGATACTATAGGGACAACCAAGAGCCAAGGAACTGTAGAACACAGACCTAGCATCAGTCACCGCCCACTTTTTAAAGTAGCCTTTTAAAAGCTGCATTTAGACTGAGGAGAAAATTAAAAAAGGAATAAATCTTCTGTTTAGGAAGATGTTAGTACTAGCTAATATCAGTGGATTGCTTTTTATGCACTAACTACTGTATCAAGCTCTTTAAAATAAGCATTACCACAATTGATCCCCAGAACTGCCCTTTTAAGTAGATAAACACTATTTTACCTGTTTGGCAAATGAGGATATTGAGCTCTGAGTTCCCTCAACTCCTAATTAGGAGTGCCAGGATTCAAACCTATGCACATAGCTATTATAATTCATTGGAATAGGCTTTTGCAGGTGACACAATATAGAAGTCTTTTTTCTCTGATTTCTCCATCAAGGCACTGATCTCAAGCCCAGAATGGTATAGTAAGTTTCAAGGTCCCATCATGCTATAGGATGACTGAGGGGAGAAGTTCTGTTGCCTGTAGTTTTGAAGGAATGAAGGGACTTGGATAGCAGAGATAGAGGCTAAGAAAGTGTTGCAATGCCTCTTACCAGTTTGGAGGTAGTGGGAGAAGCAGAATAGATGGATGGGCTAGGTTACAAGGGAACAGTGGGGCTAGGCAGGGGGTGCAGAGCTTACTCAGGTTTGCATTTCTAGTCAGCTCCCTGCTGTATGCCCAAGATAGAGATGCAGTAACAAAAATTGAAGGAATGGGTAAATCCAGTCATATTCTATTAGTTTGTTTTAGAATTCTCGGTTCATAGTTTCAGAATGACTTTTCTATGAGTGTGTGCCCTGAATTTCTAAATCTGGAGCTCCATGCATTGAATGGGCACTGTAATGAAGAAGGACGGGCAGGGCCATGGCAGGCCTGACTGGTCAGGGTTTAACAAAATGCAGTGGACAGCCTCTTTGATAGTCTAGTCAGAAGCATTTTCTGTGACTTAAATCTGCATTTGTTCCTGTTTTCCAGGAATATGTAAATTTTGGAGCCCACAATCACAAGGTCCAGAGAATGGAGCCCAGAATTTATCTTATCTGGAGAGAGGAGACTAAGGAGCTATTATGAAGTAGATAGATCCCATCCCACTGAAACTCAGTCACCTCTTCTCCATCAACTCTTAGAACCCGGAAAGACTGTCCTATCATTTCTCTTGATCAGCGTTTCTTTCTCCTGCCTGGAAGAGTGTAGACCCATAGAGTACCTCACGTTAGCTCCCTCCTACACATTATAAGAATGTTATATAAGACAAGTTCTAGTGTCCTGATGGCTTATGAACCGCACTTTTAAAATTTCTTTAATTTGGAGATGTGTCAGTAAATTTTTTCATTTTGTTTCTGGCCTCCAAGTAGTTCACTGAAAAAGTGTTTTTCCTGTTGTATTGTTATTCAGTTTAAAAAAGCTTTTTACTGTAGTAAAAAAAACTTGGAAATTTTATGTAAATTAAATTTATGTAAATGGACAGATTTTCATTAATTCACATTCATATTTACTCTCTCAAAAACTATTACAAACAAGCTTTGCTTTTATAAGAGCCGTACTGTCTTTTCCTTTGATAGATCGTGCTTGCTTGCATGCTCGTAGTCCTATTCTTAAGCTATGTCCTGCCTACTTTCCTGGTATGAAAATTAGAATTCTCCCTGGATCCTTTCTTATGAATGGAGGCTACATGGGCACTCTGACAGTTCTAGAGCATGAGTGACTTTGTAATCAGAGGTTACACATTTTGGGCAGCCTCGCCACAATTTCACCCTTGAATTCCTTTAGGACTCCCAGGTGGATGCCATATGGTTCTGGTGATTTATTTACACTTCATTTGTCAGTCAGGTTCCCATGCCCTCACTGCAGTTTCAATCCTGACCTCGCTCCTGTCCATCAAGGAGGGCAAGTTGGGAAGGATTTTCATTCTTGAGGACACCACTTGTACTAAGAGTATCATCAACTGGTTCCACTGATTTGGCCCCATTGGAATAAAATAACCTTTGGGATTGACCTTGGCATTGGCATGTCTCAGGTTTATTTTTGGTCTGATTATTTTCCTGGTTGTTGTTCCATTTTTATGAGCCATTTCTTTCTCCAGGTTCTCTTTGAAATTTCTATCTGGTCATGCAGGGATGCTTGCTTTCTTGAGGGTCTGCTATTTCAGGCCCTGGCCTCACCCCATCTATCCTGGAATTCTAATACTGTGTTTAAAAATAATAGACTGTGACTTTATAAACTTTTTTTTTTCATCTCCCCTTAATAATCTCACTCTCTTTCTCTGAAATTTGGCATTCAGGTTTGGGGTGCAGCTTGAGGCGGGAGCAGGACAAGCTGTAGAGAGGGAGTGTGGTGCGTTCTTACCACGAGGCCCTTTGGCAATGCAGATGTGAAGCTGAGCATGCTGTCTGAGTCAGGGCAAACTCTGTTCCTGAAGCTTGTGCTCTGAGTCAGGATCTGCACCAAGGATGGCCCAAGGTTGCCAGCCTTGTGAATGTACCCCTGTGTCTGCAGTGTGGCCTATGTGCAGGCTTCCTTCCACATCTCATCTTGCATACTGGCCTGACATGCTGCAGGACAGAATCTCTGCAGGACAGACTAAGAGAATGGGCTGAAGTGGCAGCAGGAGAAACTAATTTTCCTGGAGAATTTCCAAGGAGCCCAACTGGGTAGCTCAAGGAGAAGGTGGAACCTCTTTGGAGATATTTAGAATATCTATCTGTGTGAGCAGAAGATGCAGACCCAAGGGAAGCAAGGAAAGCTGGGGTTGGGGGGTAGGAAGGGAGTTCCTGAAGCTTCTAGGCTGAAGCTTCTGCTGATCAGGGTCGTTTCTCCACTCCAGCAGCAAGTGCCTGACCAGAGTTGTTAAGCTAATTGTTAAATTAGAATGGCTGGGGAAGCAAATTGCTTCATGATGGGGTTTCTCTGACTGTGTCCAAGGCTGATGTCATCTGGCCTTGTGCCATGTTGAGGGTATGGTGTGGGGTGGTGGGCAGGCCTGACACACGTGTTAATGAACCACCCTCATCCGCTGTAGCAAGCCCTTGCTCCTCTGAGGAGCCCACATCTTCCATTGAAGGAAAATCCCTCCCAACTCCTCTATGCTTCTGTTTAATGTCCCCAACTCCTGAGTCTTGCAATGATGATATTAAATCATTTTCTCTAGAGGCTGTGAACTCAGTTCCCTATAGGGGCCAGACCATTAGCATAAAAGATCAAAATGGCCCATGTATAGATGATGAGTGGCAGCAATCAGGGACTGTAGGGGTGGTGGGGACTATGGCAAACTGGAGAGTGGTGTCCCAGCAGCCCCAGCTGATTGATGCCATGTAGGAATGTGGGCTCCATGTTGCCAGACCTTCCTGCTTCAAGAACAGCGGCAAATATGCACTTTCTTTGTGAAATGGCCTGGTTTTTAAATGTTGACGCTAATTAAAAGACATTGTGTTGGTCAAAGTCCATTTACAAGATGAGTTTGTCCTGTGTGCCCCTGGTTTGCAACTTCTGATTCTGGTTCAAACTCCTCGGATTACAGATTAGGAAACTGAGAT
Organism: Theropithecus gelada; assembly: GCF_003255815.1. Taxonomy (NCBI): domain Eukaryota; kingdom Metazoa; phylum Chordata; class Mammalia; order Primates; family Cercopithecidae; genus Theropithecus; species Theropithecus gelada. Next base: position 45,584,123 of record NC_037669.1, on the reverse strand, counting down.
CCAGAGAAGTTAAGCTTCTGGTCCAAGGTTACAGGAAGTCAGTGAAGGAGTCAGAATCACTCCTGTGGCCTCTAACTCCTGTCTGCTGCTATTCCACTTCTTGGTGCTGGTTTGGACCAGACATTGTCTGTGCTGGGTCAGTCTGGCTCTCAGAGGAGAGTAGACCTGGGTGGACATGGTCGTGTGATGCCTCATGTCACATTATTGCCCCTCTGCTTTTGTGGGTTGCTGGGCTCAGATGCCCCAAATGGGTGGGAAGTCTCAGGGAATTCAGGAAGCTTTTGCAGGTAGCAGCAATGCATAGGGAGAGGAAGACAGTGGGGAGGATTTAGGCTGCCCCCTGGTTTGGAGCTCCTGAGGACTTAAGGCTGCAGTACTCTCACCCATTAATTCCTACTCTTTCCCATGGCATGCACATATGCAGAGCCACTTCCAAATCCTCATCCTTCCAGTCATTCAGGTGCATAGCTTGGGATCATCCTTGATTGTCCCCGCTCTTCCTCTGGAGTTCCTCAGCTCTGAATCCCCTTGCCAGTCCTACCGCCACTCTCCAGTTCAGAAGTTTAATAATACAACATTGGGACTATTGCAATAGGCTTCAAACCTAACTCCCAATCTATTCTCCCCATTACTGTCTGATACGTCTTCCCAAGCACAATCTTTGAACCGTGGCATGCTCCTGCTCCAAGTAGCTCCCACTGGATAAAGTAGCAACTCCTAAACTTGGCATCCCAGGCTCCAAAGCACTGCAGCATTGCTGCCATGGTCATAAGGCTGGCCTGGGTGTGCATCCTAGCTCTACCACTTATCAACTGTGACATAATGGGCAATTTTCTTGACTTCTGTGAACCTATTTGCTTCTTTGTGATTGGGGGTTTTTTACATAGAATTGTTTCAAAGAAAAAATGAGATCATGAATGTAAAGCAATTAGCCTGGCATATACCAACTACTCAAAAGTGTTATTCAAGGACCTCTAGGCTCTGGCCGTAGTATTACCTGTCTCATAGACTTAGCTCCAGTGTGAACTACTTGGTGATCTCTGTGCCTTTGCTCCTGTTTTTCCATCCTCTAATATTCATCTTTTTGTGGTGCTCCATTATATATTTTGTGCCATAGGTATTTGTGTACTTGTCTTGACTTCCTTACTCAACTGTATGTTGTTTGAGGGCAGGACCTGGGTGTGACTCATTCTGTACCATACCTGACATAAGAGACACAAAGTGTTTGTGGAATGGATATTTTTTACCTCAGTGAAACAGCTGCCTAGACTTGGGTTCCACATTAATTAGTTAATTGATAATGTGTTTATTTATAATAGCCTCATGGATATTTATTGGGTCCTACTGTGTTTAGGGGCTCAGTGGTAAAAGCATCAGGTACAGTCTAGGCCCTGTCATGTAATGGGGAAATAGGCTGGTAGAGTGACCATAAAGATGGTGACAGGGCAGGTGCAGGGCTGTGGTTGGGGAGGTACAGAGCTGTGATGGGAGACACTGAGGAGGATATGGGAGCACATAGCAGAGACAACAAACATAGTCCTAACATCCCCAGGGCTTGCTAGAAGAAGAGGTCTTTTACCTGAGGCTAGAAAGATGAGTAGAACCTTCACTCAGGTACATAGTAAAATTGCTTCAAGTCTCAGTTTAAAAAATCTTGTTTTATTTGCATTCACTCGCAAGCACTTACAGAAATACTTCCTTAGTCCTAGGTTTTCTGAAGTGATCTCTCACTCTCAACCAAGGCAGTTGTTAACATTCCAAGGTTTCTAGGGACTGGGACAAGGGTTGTTGATTGTATTCAAATTTTAAGAAACACCAAGCCAACAGCTGTGGCTGGAGATGGAAAGTTTTCTCTTTTAAGAGCTGAGCGGAAGATTATTCTCTTCTCTTTGGGAAAAGATAATCATATATTTTCATGCTGTCAGGGTGCGGCCTATTCTGTTTTTGTTTGTTGCTTGCTTGTTTTGTGGCTTCAGCTGTGTGGATACAGAACAGGATGGCTAGGAGCAGGAAGAGGCTGGGGTGTTTTCTGACCCTGCAGATAGTTCTTCTTGGGTCGGGAAGAAAGACTGTGGGAGCAAACATGATCTGCAGCTGCAGAGGAAGCCGAGGGGATTTTTGCATCAAGGAGAGACGTTGGGATGAGGAACTGTATACAAGTCAGGAAACTTGACACCAGAGAGAGGCGGCCACAGAAGATAAGGGGTCATCTCTGTAGACCCTGTACCAAAGAAATGTACAAGAGGAAAGCAAATGGATTAAGAATCATTGTGATGGAATAATCAGAAAGATTATTAATGATACTTACATGTTTCTTTAAAAGGGATTACTTTTTGGCTTAGTGCTTGCACTCTGTTCTCTTGTTATTTTATTTTTATTTTTTATTTATTTATTTTTAATTTTTTATTATACTTTAAGTTCTAGGGTACATGTGCACAAATGTGCAGGTTTGTTACATATGTATACATGTGCCATGTTGGTGTGCTGTACCCATTAACTTGTCATTTACATTAGGTATATCTCCTAATGCTATCCCTCCCCACTCCCCCCACCCCACGACAGGCCCTGGTGTATGACGTTCTCCTTCCTGTGTCCAAATGTTCTCATTGTTCAGTTCCCACCTATGAGTGAGAACATGCGATGTTTGGTTTTCTGTTCTTGCAATAGTTTGCTGAGAATTATGATTTCCAGCTGTATCCATGTCCCTACAAAGGACATGAACTCATCCTTTTTTTCCTTTTTTATGGCTGCATAGTATTCCATGGTATATATGTGCCACATTTTCTTAATCCAGTCTGTCATTGATGGACATTTGGGTTAGTTCCAAGTCTTTGCTATTGTGAATAGTGCCGCAATAAACATACATGTGCATGTGTCTTTATAGCAGCATGATTTATAATCCTTTGGTTATATACCCAGAAATGGGATAACTGGGTCAAATGGTCTTTCTAGTTCTAGATCCTTGAGGAATCGCCACACTGTCTTCCACAATGGTTGAACTAGTTTACAGTCCCACCAACAGTGTAAAAGTGTTCCTATTTCTCCACATCCTCTCCAGCACCTGTTGTTTCCTGACTTTTTAATGATCACCATTCTAACTGGTATGAAATGGTATCTCATTGTGGTTTTGATTTGCATTTCTCTGATGGCGAGTAATGATGAGCATTTTTTCATGTGTCTGTTTGCTGCATAAATGTCTTCTTTGAGAAGTGTCTGTTCATTTTATGAGGCCATCATCATCCTGATATTAAAGTCTGGCAGAGACACAACAAAAAAAGAGAATTTTAGACCAATATCCCTGATGAACATCGATGCAAAAATCCTCAATAAAATACTGGCAAACCGAATCCAGCAGCACATCAAAAAGCTTATCCACCATGATCAAGTGGTCTTCATCCCTAGGATGCAAGGCTGGTTCAACATATGCAAATCAATAAATGTAATCCAGCATATAAACAGAACCAAAGACAAAAACCGCATGATTATCTCAACAGATGCAGAATAGGCCTTTGACAAAATTCAACAGCCCTTCATGCTAAAAACTCTCAATAAATTCGGTATTGATGGAACGTATCTCAAAATAATAAGAGCTATTTATGACAAACCCACAGCCAATATCATACTGAATGGGCAAAAACTGGAAGCATTCCCTTTGAAAACTGGCACAAGACAGGGATGCCCTCTCTCACCACTCCTATTCAACATAGTGTTGGAAGTTCTGGCCAGGGCAATCAGGCAGGAGAAAGAAATAAAGGGTATTCAGTTAAGAAAAGAGGAAGTCAAATTGTCCCTGTTTGCAGATGACATGGTTGTATATTTAGAAAACCCCATCGTCTTAGCCCAAAATCTCCTTAAGCTGATAAGCAACTTCAGCAAAGTCTCAGGATGCAAAATCAATGTGCAAAAATCACAAGCATTCTTATACACCAATAACAGACAAACAGAGAGCCAAATTATGAGTGAACTCCCATTCATAATTGCTTCAAATAGAATAAAATACCTAGGAATCCAACTTACAAGGGATGTCAAGGACCTCTTCAAGGGGAACTACAAATCACTGCTCAATGAAATAAAAGAGGACACAAACAAATGGAAGAACATTCCATGCTCATGGATAGGAAGAATAAATATCATGAAAATGGCCATACTGCCCAAGGTAATTTGTAGATTCAATGCCATCCCCATTAAGCTACCAATGACTTTCTTCACAGAATTGGAAAAAAACTACTTTAAAGTTCATATGGAACCAAAAAAGAGCCCGCATCGCCAAGACAATCCTAAGCCAAAAGAACAAAGCTGGAGGCATCATGCTACCTGACTTCAAACGATATTACAAGACTACAGTAACCAAAACAGCATGGTACTGGTACCAAAACAGAGATATAAACCAATGGAACAGAACAGAGCCCTCAGAAATAATACCACACTTCTACAACCATCTGATCTTTGACAAACCTGACAAAAACAACAAATGGGGAAAGGATTCCCTATTTTATAAATGGTGCTGGGAAAACTGGCTAGCCATATGTAGAGCTGAAACTGGATCCCTTCCTTACACCTTATATGAAAATTAATTCAAGATGAATTAGTGACTTAAATGTTAGACCTAAAACCATAAAAACCCTAGAAGAAAACCTAGGCAATACCATTCAGGACATAGGCATGGGCAAGGACTTCATGTCTAAAACACCAAAAGCAATGGCAACAAAGCCAAAATTGACAAATGGGATCTAATTAAACTAAAGAGCTTCTACACATCAGAGTGAATGGGCAACCTACAGAATGGGAGAAAATTTTTGCAATCTACTCATCTGACAAAGGGCTAATATTCAGAACCTACAAAGAACTCAAACAAATTTACAAGAAAAAAACAACCCCATCAAAAAGTGGGCAAAGGATATTATTTCATTTTTAAAAGTATTAAACTATGCTAACTTCTTTTTAACCACACATAACATTTAGGACCCAGAGCCCAAGGCATCTAGCCACCTGGTGGAAGAGTATACCACCTGTGGGATTTGGAATCGATGAGAATATACATTAATTGAAAATTGATTCTGCAGTCAAAATATGAAATCATAGAACATTAGAATTGTTGGAAATATTAAAGATTACATAATTTTTCTTCTAATAAAACCCAACATCTTTTTATATACAGTATTTTAGTTGAATACCTCCAATGACAGGGAGCTCATGATCTGGCCTGACAGGCTATTTTGTCATTCATTCTTGTTAGTTAGAATGCTTTTCCTTTTTATTTATTTATTTTTTGATGAAGTTTCGCTCTTGTTCCAGGCTGGAGTGCAATGGCATGATCTCGGCTCACTGCAACCTCTACCTCCCTGGTTCAAAGGATTTTCCTGCTTCAGCCTCCCGAGTAGTTGGGATTACAGGCATGCGCCACCATGCCTGGGTAATTTTGTATTTTTAGTTTAGACAGGGTTCTCCATGTTGGTCAGGCTGGTGTCGAACTCCCGACCTCAGGTGATCTACCTGCTTTGAACTCTTAAAGTGCTGGTATTACAGGCATGAGCCACCGCGCCCAGCCTATTTACTTTTTAATAGAAAATATCACTTGTATTTATTTGTCTTCATGTTTACCTCTGGAGAAACTCATAAGTTTAGTGATTCATCTACATAATAAGCCTTCAAATATTTGAAGGAATGTGTTTGTTTCCCCCATAATCTTTTTGTCTTCTGGTTAAACAGTTGTAGTTCCATATTTATTATTCTGATGTCATGCGTTTTCAGAATCCCCATAGCATTTCTTTCCTCTAGTTGCATTCTATCTTGCCAATGTTCCTGCTGCCAGAATTGGATCCAACCCGGTGTTCCAGACATGATCAGCTTAGTGAACTCTAGTACCTGCAGGCTGTCTGAACACTGAACTTCTAACACATTCTGTATAGTATGAGTTAGCTTTCTGTAGCATTTCCACAGTGCTGACTCCTCTTAGGTTTGTGGTAACTGAAAACCCAAGAATTTGTATCTTTTCCGCATTGTAAAACTTTTTTTTTTTAAAGCTGAAAGCAAGGCAAAAAGAAAGCTTAATTACACAAGTTGAACACAAATACATTCTGAATTTCAGAGGTTACTCGTAAAGCCAAAGCCCTTTTGAACTCCATATCAATTCAGTTTCTCTTTGGAGGTAGATCTTGGTATTAGTTATTAGGGGTCCTTCCAGACCTTTCTGTGCATTTACATAGATAGATAGATATCAGCAGAAATGTGTAAATTGTGTATGTGTGTTTGAGGTTAACATATCATTTTGCAAGTTTTCTCCTTGCAACATGTCCTGGAAATCTTCTGCATAATATATTTCACAGTGTAGATATTCTGTAGTTTTCTTAGCAATTCTTCGATTATTTCTGGTTTTTAAAATCATCATAAGCAGCGTCTCCTTGTACGCATGTACAAGTGCTTCTCTAGGGTAGATACAAAAAACTGGGTGAGTGATACATACATGTTTATTTTAAAATGTAGATCTCAGACATGAAATTTGCCCTTGTTAATTCTGACCTAGTGTTCGAATCTGCCCAGATAATTTTACATCTTGATTTTGGTCATCTATTATAATATTAAGCCCTCTATACCAGTTTTGCATCATCTGCCCATAGTATAAGCATATCTTTGATCTCCTGATCTAAGGAAATGATTGTTTTAAAAGTCAAACACGACAATCAAGGGACGAGCTCTGTGACCATTACCAGAGACCTGCATTCCACCTAAAGCTCACTGTATTCTCCTAACAAACACTTTGGTCCATGCAGTTTATCTACAGCAATTCTACCCAACTATACACTCATCCCATTCATTTTTTAACATCTTATATGCAAGAATTTCATGGAGGACATTTGTAAAAGGCTTCGCAGAAATCCAGACTCACCTTCTATGACATTCTCCTATCTACTGTAACGGGACTGTCATGGAGGGAAATGAGAACACCACACATTGCTCCTGGGCAAGTGCTATTTTTATTTATTTATTTATTTATTTATTTATTTTTTATTTTTTTATTTTTTGGAGGTGGAGTCTAGCTCTGTTACCTAGGCTGGAGTGCAGTGGTGCGATCTCCGCTCACTGCAAGCTCCGCCTCCCGGGATCACGCCATTCTCCTGCCTCAGCCTCCCGAGTAGCTGGGACTACAGCCACCCGCCACTATGCCTGGCTAATTTTTTTGTATTTTGAGTAGAGACAGGGTTTCACCGTGTTAGCCAGGATGGTGTCGATCTCCTGACCACCCGTCTCGGCCTCCCAGAGAGCTGGGATTACAGGCGTGAGCCATCATACCTGGCCACATGTGTTATTTAAATAGATCCTAGTAACACTTGAATGAGCAATGTGTTTATGTACCTCCATGCAAGAGTGTATTCAGTCTCAAAGATATCAAGAAAAAATCAGCTGTCCCCTCCCAGTTGCCTGTCTTACCTATATGTTCTCAGTGTAGTTGCTCTCCCAGGGAAACTGTCTGATGGCTGAGACATAGCTACTTTAATGACAAGCTCACGGGTTATATTTCCAATGTTATTCAGGCTAATTTGTCCCACCCCATCGTAACATAACAGAGGTAAAAGGTCTGGGCACAGTGGCTCATGACTGTAATCCCAGCTCTTTGGGAGGCCAAAGCAGGCAGATTGCTTGAACCCAGGAGTTCAAGACCAGGCTAGGCAACATAGGGAGACTATGTCTCTACTAAAAATACAAAATCAGCTGGATATGGTGGCAAACACCTGTAGTCCAGCTACTCAGGAGGCCGAGGTAGTAGGATCCCTTGAGCCTGAAAGTGAGCCAAGATCAAGCCACTGCACACCATTTGGGCAACAGAGTGAGACCCTGTCTTCTCTTTCCAGATCTACTAAGAGAAGACCCACTCCACCTCTCAGAATGCCCTACTCCCTGCGGAGGGACCTGCTCAAGTGTTGACTGATAGACAAGGCTTTAAGATAAGCTTTCTCCTTAACAAAACACCGGGCTCTTGAAGTCTTGGTGAGTGAAGGGACAGAGGGTGGGGCTGATTTTTTGAGACAACGCACTCTCCTGTATTGAAGCAAGACAGGCCCATTTCAAGGTCTGCTTCCACCACTGCAGGGAAAATACCAGAAACCTGGCAAGGCTAGAGGCACCATCAGTTTTTCAACCTTTAACAAAATTTCAACTGTTAACAAAATTGAGGAGTGAATAGTCTTTAGTGTTTTCTGTTGATAGACAAATTCTCAGCTGCCACCAGTATTCTGACAAAATAATAGGAATTAACTAAGAGGTCATATAGCACAGTGGTCTAGGCATGGGAACTCAGCTGAGTTCAAACAGTTTGAACTGAGTTCAAATCCCAGGTCTGTTACCCCCAGCACCTTGCATTGGACAAGGTACATAACTTCTCTGTTAGGCGGACAGTACAGTCAGAGTTGGGAGGATTCAATGCGTGAAAAGTGTAAGAGGCCTAAGATAGTGTCTAGCACGTAGTGTTCGACAGATGTCAGCTATTCTTTAAACACAATTTAAAAATATTTAGAAGATGTCTTGCAGTTTGATTTGGGGCTCTCTCTGGAATCCCTTCCCACCTCTCCTGGTCTCTCTCCTCTCCGTGTGCAGCCCTCCTTGGATCATTTCTTCTGCTGCTGCTCTGGATCTGAAGTGTTCCCTCTGGGATGGTTTCCATGGGAAGGGAGGCTGGAGTGGCTAGGATCTCTAGGGCCTTTACCACTCAGGCCCCAGCAGGGAAAACATACTGCAGGCACTCAGGGCATGGCCTGGTGAGGCAGCTCTTGGGGGCACTCACCGTGGAAGGGCTCTGGCGGGGCTGTTCTGTAGCATCAGTGACACCTGGCAACTGCATTCACCAACCCGGCTCCTGATTCCAAAGATCAAGAGGCCCTCTGGGCAAAGGGCCTGTTCAGTGTGGACTTGATCACAGGCTGCTGGCCACCAGGGAAGATAGAAGTCGCCGACTTGGCTGTGACATTCACCCCAGCCTTAGATTTAGGGCAGGACCCTCTCACTCTGTGGTCACCCTTTATTTTCTCAGCTCTTATTTAAAAAGAAGAAGGAAAACAGAATCTCTGAACAACAGCTAAGGCAGGCATCCAGAAGTAGGAATACTTTTCTGTAAGTATATAATGTAATCATTCAATCAATCAGTCACTCACTCAACCAATAAAAGGGGAAGGAGAAAGGCTAACCCTGCTGGGGACTGTGATAGAGCAGCTGGGTCTAGACAGATAGGCCCTGGTGGTGGGCCTGCCCAGTGACCTTGACTCTGACTCCATGATCCCTTAACACAGAGGTAGTTCCTTTCCCTCTCCTTCCCAGGAATGGAAGCACCCTCCACCCCCACTCATTGATAATGCTCTCAGATCAGAACTTTTTGTGTTAAAAACCCAACAAGTGTTTTCCTACATGAGTGGCCCTTTCTCTTCTCCCTTCAGGTGGGGAGGGCTCAGGTTTTTTCGTGTCCATGAACCTGGTCAGTCTCCCGCTGATGCACAGAGGCTCAGGCCCTCTGCTCAGGGGAGGGGCTGTACCCTGCCTGGCTGCAGTGCAGTGCATTTGCAGCAGATTGTCCCTCCAACCCCATAAGGCTGCCACCTGCTGGCATTTCTGAGCTTTGACCGGCCAAGAAGGTTCTGCTCAGGCTAGGGGAAGGGTTGGAGGCAGGTCTGTGAGCCAGAGATGACTAGTGATGGTTATAACAATTGCATTTCATACAGCACCCTCCAGCTTTCATGACACCCACACACAGTTCTTTCTTGATATCCACAGCATGCCAGAGAGGTATAGAGTACTGCCATGCCCAATTTAAAGATAAGGAAAAGGGGCTCTGGGGTGGGACCCTCAGGGTCTCTGACAACAGTGCTCCCACTCATGCCCCTGGATGTGGCCGTCTCACTAGCACTCAGACCCAATAGCAGATGTGCCAAGCTCTGTGACAGATTCTTTACATGAGCCATCTCATTTAATCTCAGAACAGCTCTGTGAGATTAGAGTCAGCACTGTTTTTATAAGGTAAGAAAAATGAGGCTTATAAAGGTAAAGTAGTCCAGGCACAGTGGTTCACGCCTGTAATCCCAGCACTTTGGGAGGCTGAAGTGGGAGGATTGCTTGAGCTCACAAGTTTGACACCAGCCTGGGCAACATAGCAAGAGCTCACCTCTATTAAAAAATCATCATACTAAAGGTCAAGGTTAAGTAATTTGCCTAAACTCACAGAGCTTGCTAGTGGAGGCAGGGGTTAGGAACTGTGACCCTATGACGTTTGCACCCCACCCTACTCTGCTTATCAGTACAAATCTGGTCTGGGACATGTGTGTGTCCATGCGCATATGTAGATATCAGTCATACACATGATGCACACATATACTGGTCTAGCTGGTGGGCACCTGCACCTGGAGGTCCATGTTTGGGAATATGTGCACATATGAGTTACACCCACCTGGACAGGCATCTGAGCATGCGTTCTTGTGCATTCTGCTGGTGTGTGTGGGTCTCCACCTCACTCTACAAGGCCTCCCTCCCAGTGGACAAGCACTGGAAGCCCATGGCCTGGCCCAGGATTCTCACGGGCTCTGGGGTGCTGCTCACCCTTGGGCACTGGCACCCATTTGAAGCAAGGAGAAACTAATCGTTGCTATCCTCCAGCCCTCCTCTTGCCTGCTGGGCTCCTCTCCTTTGTCCTTCTCCCCAGTGCCCTCATGCTGTCCCAGGCAGTGCTGGTGCAGGTACCTTCCTGGCTGCCTTAGCTCTTTCACTCCTCTCTCCTCCCTGGCCTTGCATCCCATAGCCTCCCAGCCACCCTCCTCAATGCTCAGGCTCTCAGAGGGCACAGACTCAAGGGCAGGGAGTCTCAAGTCTGGAGAATTTTGAGTTGAAGGTGTTCCTTTGCTCAACAAACTGTGGTTAGAAACCTCATGGGTGCCAGGCCCTGGGAAGACTAAGAGGTCCTCAGCGTGCCCCGAGTTCTCAACACTCAGAAAGGCTTATGGGCTTTGGGTGAGCTTGTAGAATAACCATGTGAAGTCACCCTGCTTCTGCCAGGCTGCTGGCCAGGGTCAGGTCACTCTTTTCTCATTTTTAAGCACAGCCTTGTGGGTGCTTGGGTTGACATGGAGCAGGAAGATGAGATGTCCGAGGGCTGTGTCTGCCTGGCAGTCCTTTCAGCATCTCCTCAGCAGAGTTTCTCCTGTCACCAGTAGAACACAGCCCAGATGTAAACATCAGGAGCAGATGCTGCCCAGATGGCTGCTTTACCCCAGCTGGACTCCTCTGAGGCTTTGGCAGTGGCCAGCCCTATGCCCCAAGCTGGAGGAAGCCGACTCTCCCCACGGGGGAAGCAGGTAAGGGCTTCTGTCACTTCCCATGACCTGTGCTCAAGCTGGGGGGCACAGACTCAGATAAGCCTCTCAAGGGCTCCTGCCCAGTCCAGCCCCAGGCCTTGCCCTGTGGCACCCAGCAGGCTAAGGGGTCAGAGGAAGGTGGAGGACTTGGGATACCAAGGCTGACCCATTAAGTGGAACATCCAGTGGTGGGGTGATCTGGTGGTAACCATTCCTACAGCCATACACTGAAATCTCTGCTGGGCCTTAAAGACAAACTGTGGGTTCATTTGCAGCCTACAAAGTTCATAGTGGCCTCCTGCATGGGACCTACATGTCAGATCACCTAAGCTGCTGGAACAGGGTCTTGGGGCCATCTTCGACAACTGCACACACCCCGTTACAAAATCAGGGCTGGGGCTGAAGATGAGGCCGCATCCCAGGAGCTGCCACAGAGCATACAGGGCTGTCATCCTACATACTGAAACTTTCACAGACAGAGTCCTTTTGTCTCTGCTAACGAAGCCCTGAATAAGAGTCCCACTGGTTACAAAGCCTTGGATCCTGTCCCACCCTGAATCGTCTACCTCTTGGATGGGTTTTATATGGAAAAATCAATTTAAAGAACTAATTTCCTGACAAGTATCAAGTGTTTCAAGTATTCCAGCTGGAATTTTGAGCTGAGTTTTTGTCATTTCCCTTTTGGTTCCGTAGACAAGAGCTAGGAAGGAAAGAGAGGCAGAAACTACCCACCCATACTTGCCTCACAACCCTAGCAGGGACAGGCAGGATCTGCCCAGCCCTCTGCCTCTGCACACCAGACCCCCGGCTTCCTTCCAGCCATCCAGTCGTTCCCCTCGAAAGGCACCCTGCCCTGGGTCTAGGTCGCTGGAGGAGCGAGGTCTTCCAGCTGGGATAGTCTAAATTTTATGACTGTCCCCAGCTGGCCCCAGACAGTCTACCTGTAGACCTCCTGGTGCACGCCTCCTCTCTGGCCTGGCAAACTTCCCACAGCCCTTTGCTTGGCTCTGTCCCCACCCCACCCTTTCTTGCTCGGCCTACTCAACAGCTAAGCCTTATCACATTTGCCAAGACTCAGCCCTCCTTTTCCATCAAAATCCCAAAACAGGCTCATCTCCTCTAGGATGTCTGGCTTGAGTAACATAAGTATTATCTCAAAGTGCTTCTCCTTCTATACAGACAAGATCATCAGCAGGTATTTTTTTACACATCACCGGTTTCCATTCTTTGTACTGACCTAGGGAGTAAGCGTGTACCTTCTCCCCATTTTGGAGGCAGAGTGGCCTTCCTGGTAATAACTAGTTCCTGGTAATAACTAGTTCAAGCATAAGGCAAAGGCAGTTGATGCGTTCTGAGTGGACTGCTAATAACAGCAGGGTGACCAGCAGCCCAGAAGCATCCCATCAGCTGACTGCAACAGGCATGTCATTGAGCTCAGCTGAGATTAGCTTTGCCTAAATCAGCAGAACTTTATAGGAGACCCAAAGACTCCTAAGAAATAATAAAACTGCTTTTTAAAAAGTAGCTATTTTTAATAGTTATTAAGTATTGTGTGGCTTCCAAGGGTAGGTCTTAAAAGACACTGCAAGCTCCGACCTGGGCTCCCTCTTCGATCACTAGCTCTGGGGAAGCCAGCTGCCATGCCGTAAAGACACTCAAGCAGCCCCACAGAGAGGTCCACAAGGCAACGAGCTGAGTCCTCCCACCAACAGCCAGTGAGGAGCTAAGCCTCCTGCCACAGTCACGGGAGTGAGCCTTGGATGCGGGTCCTCCAGTGTCAGTCAAGCCTCCGAGACTGCAGCCCCTGCCGACATCCTGACTGAAACTGCAAAATCATCCAGCCAAGCTGCTTCCAAATTCCCAGCTGGGAGATGATAAACGTCTCAAGCTGCCAAGTTTCAGGGTAATTTGTTACGCGCCAATAGATAACAAATGCGTTCCCTCTCTCCCCCTGCTTTTCCAACTTTAATCCATTCCTCCTTCCTTCATACTCACCATAGGCCACATAATGGGGGAACAAGGATGCGACAAGACAGGATTCTGGGGAACTGAGCTCAAAAGGGAAGGTTCTAATGAACACTTGCTCTACTGAAGTGAAAGAAGCAAAAGCTTGTGAGTAGCACCGAGCCTGCACTTACTTTACCTGGAAGTTGTATGCCATGAACCATGTTGTTGTGAACATAAAAACCAAATGTGGAGGCCCTTTCTCCTCTGCAAGGAAATAGTACACCTGATATTACTTAAACAAGCAAGTGATAAGCCTTACCTGACATGCTGAAAAATGACATGTTGGGGATTTTACTGTAAGAAACAAAATACACATTGGCAGAAATGTGGCATTTGGTAAAAAGTGGCTTGAATTCTTTCCATCTGCTACACTGATTTTCTCACACATCACCAAAATCAGAAAGCAAACCCAGCTCCGAGCGGATGAAATATGGAAACAAGTGTGAAGAAAGCAGGCCTAAGGAGCTCAGTGACTCAGAGATTAGCCATTGGCATCTCACTGCTGGGACCCTGGGCATTATATGTTGTAATGCCAGTAGCAGGGAATAAAGCTCAGAATATTCGCTGTCCTCAAAGGATTTAATTAGGAATAAGTGAGATTGTGAATATAAACTTGTTGGTATGCTAAAAAGCATCTTATAAGAGGTTATGATGCTCCTGTTATGAAGTTATAAATTTTTTTTGCTAATTTTGTCTACTTAAAGTTAGTAAATTAAGTCACTGGTATCATGTGAATTTAAAATTTTTCACATATTTTTGTGTCTGACTTTATGCCAAGAGTCCAAATAAAGAGTATTTAGTTAGTAATCTGGATAGCATAGCAGATACACATATCATTAGATTATAGACAAAATAGCTATACTTCTGAGAGAGTTGTAAAATTGCTGTTTACCATTATGGAAACTGAGATGAAGAAAGTCTTTGTAAATTGTACCTTGTAACCTCAGCAATCTAGTAGCTAAGTTATCAAATACTGAAGTTATGTAGAATGTTAAAACAATAGTCCTCATTAGAAATCTAAGCACAAATGGTTTGGAGTCCTCATCCAAATAAGTAGCCATCATTGTCTCTCTATACATGTATTTATGTATACATGTACTGGTAAGACAGAAAGAGCTACAACTATGTATTAAACATATTAAATATGTTTTGTAAAAATATGAATACATATACTTATGTACTGTACATATATGTAATTACATATACATATGTATTGCATATATATGAATACATATATAGGTATATTGTATATACATACACATCTTCATGAGACCAATGCCAGGTCTCTATCCCAGAACAATTATGTTGGAATATATAGGATGACTGTGGCACTCATGCATAGTAAAAGCTCCCCGGGTCATCTTAATCAGGGCTGAGAACCACTGCTACACCTCTGCATCTGAAAGTCCTCTGAGTAGCTGATATTCTGTATGCACTTAAGTTACACTGGCTCATATGTGTCTATTCAGACTAGAATGGCAATACTAATGGCAATATGAAAAGTCTTCATCTGATAAACTAATTCACTGAACTTTTCATTGCCTCCTAGGAAGGTACAACAGATATCAGTTACCTCCTGGTTTCCATTGTGGTGGGTGGAGGCACAGTATACTTTATGATGCCAAAAATGGTGTGATGGAGGGCCTTTCCTCTTTTACCTAGTCTCTGTATTGCTTTTCATCTTTCTCATAGCCACATACTAGACCTCTCCAAGTCTGGACTGACAATTTTATTTTTAGGTATTTATTTGTAGTTATTGAGACTCTAAGCCCTCATCATCTTCCACGGCTGCTCCAGAAATTCTAACCTTCTTAGCGGTCCTAGAGTCCAAGGGAGCCTTCATGAGTTATGACTCCCCACACCTGTCTCTTCTCTGGGACCGTGTAAGCTTTGGTGGTCTGGAAGATAGTGAGGAGGTCTATGTTGCAGGTGAATTGAGCAGGGGGCAGGAGACAGGAGACACAAAAAGGGAAGAGAGAGACAGTGTTTATTCCCAAGTAAATGCCACAGCATTGACTAGTTAAAATTTCAATTCCCCTTATATTTTAGAAGATTTAGAACTACTTATAAATGCTAATTCCCATGGAGTTCTCACAGTGTTTATTCCCAAGTAAATGCCACAGCAGTGGCTAGTTAAAATTTCAATTCCCCTGATATTTTAGAAGATTTAGAACTACTAATAAATGCTAATTCCCATGGAGTTCTCACATTAATGGAAAACTCAAAATGAAATACTGATTGGATATATGCTAACATGTTGGTGGTCATCACGCAGATTTCAAACTAAAAAGTACTGTTTTGATTTCAAATTACTGACCAGTTTCTCACCTTTTATACTTAGAAAGAATAAAATGTGTCAAAGGCAAACGGTATCCAAACAGATGTTTTGTAGAATCTAAGAAAGGACATTTCTGAGGACATTGAGCCCTTATAGGAACATATGCATATTCAGCCCTCAAAACTAAAATCAAGCTATCTGTGAAAAACTTTTGTGATGTGCCACTTTATATTACTGAATGCAACTTGTGTTGTCATTACAAATGATCCAGATACATGTTTTGTAGAATCCAGAAAATGATATTTCAGAGGTTTGAGGCCTGTATGTAAATATGAATATGCAGTTTTAAAAATTATAAACAAGCTGTGTGTGAATATGGTTTGTGTTGTGCTGTTTTCTATCACTGAGTGGAATCAATGCTTTGATTGAACAGATTCTAAACATGTGTTCTGTAGAAATCTAAGAAATGACATTTCAGAGCCCATTGAGCTTTTAGAGGAACATACAAATATCCAACCCTAGCAAGTAAAAAGAA
The DNA here is from genome assembly GCF_003255815.1 of Theropithecus gelada. NCBI lineage: Eukaryota > Metazoa > Chordata > Mammalia > Primates > Cercopithecidae > Theropithecus > Theropithecus gelada. The sequence goes on along the minus strand of NC_037669.1, from coordinate 45,567,973 downwards.
GCTATCTGTGAAAGAGCTTTGTGACGTGCTGTTTTATATTTGGAGACTGAACCTGGGTTTTCATTAAACAAGTTCCAGTCACTCTTTTTGCAGAATCTAACAAGTGACATTTCTTAGCCTATTGAACCCTTATAGGAACATTTGAATATACAGCCCTAAAAACTAGAAACAAGCTGTTTGTGAAAGTGCTTTGGAATGTGCAGTTTCATAATACAAGATTGATCTTTGGTTTTGATTAAAGAGGTTCCAAACAATTTTTTTAGAATATAAGAAGTGACATTTCTCAACCTATTGTGGCTTTATAGGAACATATGAATATCCAGCCTTAAAATTTACAAACAAGCTATCTGTGAAAACACTGTGATATGCTGTTCTATATCACAGTATAGAACCTACCATTTGATTAGACAGGCTCCAAGTACACATTTTTTAGAATTCATGAAGTGACATTTCTTAGCCTATTGAATAATTAGAAAAACATGCAAATATCCAGCCCTAAAAACTGGAAACAAGCTATCTGTGAAAATGATTTGTGATGTGCTGTTTTATATCACAGAGTGGAACCTAGGTTTTGATTCGAGAGGTTCAAAACAATTTTTTTTAGATTAAGAAGTGACATTTCTGATATTATTGAGCCATTAGAGGAACATATGAATAGCCATCCTTAAAAACTAGAAAGAAGCCATCTGTGCAAAGACTTATTGGATGTGCTGATCGTATCACAGAATAGAACCTTGTTTTGATTCAATAGGTTCAAAACACTAATTTTGTAGATTCTAAGAAGTGACTTAGATTCTTTTTGAGCTTATTGAGCTCCTGAGCAGCTGGGATTACAGGTGCATGCCACCACGCCCAACTAATTTTTGTAGAGTCTACGAAGTGACATTTCTGGGCCCATTGAGGCCTATTAAAAAGAAATGAATATCTAACCCTGAAAACTAAAAATAAGCTATCAAGGAAAACGATTTGCGATGTGTTGTTTCATATCACAGAGTGGAACATGTGTTTCAATTCACAGAGTTCCAAACATTCTTTATGTAGAATCTATGAACTGACATTTCTGAGCCCATTGAGGCCTATTAGGAAATAACAAATATCCAGTCTTAAAAACTAAAAACAAGGTATCAGTGAAAGCACTTTCTAATGTGCTGTTTCATTTCACAGAATGGAACCTGTGTTGTGAGTCCCTGGATTCCAAATACTCTTTTTGTAGAATCTATGAAGTGACATTTCTTATCTCATGGAGGCCTATTAAGAAAATATGAGGCAGGGTGCAGTGGCTCATGCCTGTAATCCCAGAACTTTGGGAGATTGATCTGAGGCAGGCAGATCAATTGAGGTCAGGAGTTTCAGACCAGCCTGGCCAACATGGTGAAACCTTGTTTCTACTAAAAATACAAAAATTAGCCAAGTGTGGTGGCAGGCAACTGTAATCCCAGATCCTCAGGAAAGAGAATTGCTTGAACCCAGGAGGCAGAGGTTGCAGTGAGCTGAGATCATACCACTGTACTCCAATCTGGGTGACAGAGCAAAATTCAATCTCAAATTTAAAAAAAAAAAAAAAAAATATATATATATATATATATATATATATATATATCCCTAAAACTAGAAACAAACTGTCTTTCAAAATCCTTTGTGAGGCTGGGCACAGTGGCTCATGCCTGTAATCCCAGCACTTTGGGAGGCCAAGGCAGGTGGATCACCTGAGGTCAGGAGTTCAAGACCACCCTGGCCAACTTGGTGAAACTGGTCTCTACTAAAAAATATATTTAAAATTATAATATATAATATAATATATTAAATATATATTTTAAAAAATTAGCCAGGCGTGGTAGTGCATGCTTGTAATTCCAGCTACTTGGGAGGCTGAGACAGGAGAATCACTTGAACCAGGGAGGTAGAGGTTTTGGTGAGCCAAGATCGCACCATTGCACTCCAGCCTGGGTGACAAGAGTGAAACTCCATCTCAAAAAAAAAAAAAAGAAAAAAAAGAAATGAAAAGAAAATCCTCTGTGATGCGCTTTCTATTGTAACAGAATGGAACCTGTATTTTGATTCACCAGGTCCCAAACACTCTTTCTGTAGAATGTACAAAGTGACATTTTTCATCTCATTGAGGCCTATTAGGAAATATGAATATACAACCCTAAGAACTAGAAACAAGCTACCTGTGAAACATTGAGGCCTATTAGGAACAAATGAATATCCAGCCCTAAAAAGTAGAAACAAGCTATCTGTGAAAATGCTTTGCAATGTGCTTTTCAACATTACAGAATGGAACCTGTGTTTTGATTCACCACACCTGGTTACAAACACTCTTCTTGTAGAATATACAAAGTGATATTTCTGAGCCCATTGAGGCCTATTAAAAAAAATAAATATCCAGTCCTAAAAACTAGAACAAAGCTATCAGTGAAAACGCTTTGTGATTTGCTGTTTCATATTGCAGAATAGAACCTGTGTTTTGGTTCCAAGTTCCAAACACTCTTTTTGTAGAATCTACAAAGTGACATTTTTCATCTCATTGAGGCCTATTAAGAAATATGAATATACAACCCTAAGAACTAGAAACAAGCTACCTGTGAAAACACTTTGTGATGTGCTTATTTATATCAAAGAATGGAACCTGTGTTTTCATTCATCAGGTTCCAAACATGCTTTATGTAGAATCTCTAAAGTGACATGACTGAGCTTATTGAGGCTAGATAGGAAAAAGTGAATAATCAGCCCTAAAAAGTAGAAACAAGCTATCTGTGAAAACGTTTTGCAATGTGCTGTTTTATATCACAAAGTGGAACCTGTGTTTTGACTCACCAGGTTCCAAACTCACTTTTTGTAGAATATACTAAATGATATTTCAGAGCCCATTTTGGCCTGTAGAGAAAAAATTGAATATCCAGCCCTAAAATCTAGAAACAAGCTAACTGTGAAAATTTTTTGTGATGTGCTGTTTTATATTACAGAATGGAAACTGTGTTTTGATTCACCAGGTTTGCAGCACTCTGTTTGAAGAGTCTCTGAAGTGACATTTCTAAGCCCATTGAGACCTTGAAAGAACATACGAATATCCAGCCCTAAAAATTAGAAACAAGCTATCTGTGAAAACACTTTGTGATGTACTGTTTTGTATCACTGAATGGAACATGTGTTTTGATTCACCAGGTTCCAAACACCTTTTTTGTAGAATCTACAAAGTGATATTTCTGAGCTCTTTGAGGCCTATTAAAAAGAAATGAATATCCAGCTCTGATTGTTTTCTCACCTAGCTTGTTTTTAGTTCTCAGAGCTGGCAAGAAAACCATTTGTGATGTGCTGTTTCATGTCACAGATGGAGCCTGTTTTTCAATTCACCGAGTTCCAAACACTCTTTATGTAGAACCTATCAAGTGACATTTCTGAGCACATTGAGGTTCCACAGGAACAATGGAATAACCAGCCCTGAAAACTAGAACCAATGTATCTGTCAAAACACTTTGTGATATGCTGTTTCATATCACAGAATGGAATTTATGTTTTTATTTACCAGGTTTGTGCACTCTTTTTGATAAATCTATGAAGTGACATTCTTAAGCTCATTGAGGCCTTACAGGAACGTATGATTATCGAGCCCTAAAAGCTATAAACAAGCTATAAGTGAAAACGCTTTGTTATGAGCTGTTTCATATCACAGAATGGAACTTGTGTTTTGATTCACCAGGTTCTAAACACTCTTTTTGTAGAATCTACAAAGTGACATTTCTGAGCCCATTGAGGAGTATTAAGAAGAAATTAATATCTAGCCCTAACAACTGAAAACAAGCTAGCAGAGAAAATGATTTGTGAGGTGCTGTCTCATATCACAGAATGGAACTTGTGTTTTGATTCACTAGGTTCCAAACACGCTTTTGTAGCCTCTATTAATTGACATTTTTTAGTCTATGGAGTCCTATTAGAAAAAATAAATATCCAGCCCTAATAACTAGAAACAAGCTATCTGTGAACATGTTTTGTGATGTGCTGTTCCATATCTAAGATTGAAACCTGTGTTTACAGAAAAAAACAGGAATAGCTCTAGGAGTCCTTACACAGGTCCGAGGGACAAGCTTGCAACCCATGGCATACCTGAGTAAGGAAATTGATGTAGTGGCAAAGGATTGGCCTCCTTATTTATGGGTAGTGGCAGCAGTAACAGTCTTAGTATCTAAAGCAGTTAAAATGATATAGGGAAGAGATCTTACTGTGTGGACATCTCATGATGTGAACGGCATACTCACTGTTAAAGGAGACTTGTGACTGTCAGACAACTGTTTATTTAAATATCAGGCTCTATTACGTAAAGGACCAGGGCTGCGACTGTATACTTGTGCAACTCAACCCAGCCACATTTCTTCCAGACAATAAAGAAAAGATAAAACATAACTGTCAACAAGTAATTGCTCAAAACTATGCCGCTCGAGGGGACCTTTTAGAGGTTCCCTTGACTGATCCCGACCTCAGCTTGTGTACTGATGGAAGTTCCTTTGTAGAAAAAGGACTTTGAAAAGTGGGGTATGCAGTGGTCAGTGATAATGGAATACCTGAAAATAATCCCCTCACTCCAGGAACTAGCGCTCAGCTGGCAAAACTAATAGCCCTCACTCGGGCACTAGAATTAGGAGAAGGAAAAAGGGTAAATATATATACAGTCTCTAAATATGCTTACCTAGTCCTCCATGCCCACGCAGAAATATGGAGAGAAAGGGAATTCCTAACTTCCGAGGGAACACCTATCAAACATCAGGAAGCCATTAGGAAATTATTATTGGCTGTACAGAAACCTAAAGAGGTGGCAGCCTTACACTGCTGGAGTCATCAGAAAGAAAAGAAAAGAGAAATAGAAGGGAACCGCCAAACGGATACTGAAGTAAAAAGAGCCGCAAGACAGGACCCTCCATCAGAAATGCTTATAGAAGGACCCCTAGTATGGGGTAATCCCCTCTGGGAAACCAAGCCCCAGTGCTCAGCAAGAAAAATAGAATAGGAAACCTCACGAGGACATACTTTTCTCCCCCACAGATGGCTAGCCACCAAAGAAGGAAAAATACTTTTGCCTGCAACTAACCAATAGAAATTACTTAAAATCCTTCACCAAACCTTCCACTTAGGCATTGATAGCACCCATCAGATAGCCAAATTATTATTTACTGGACCAGGCCTTTTCAAAACTATCAAGCAGATAGGGCCTGTGAAGTGTGCCAAAGAAATAATCCCCTATACTGCAGGCCATACATTTCAGTCCCTGTATCTTTAACCTCCTTGTTAAGTTTGTCTCTCCCAGAATTGAAGCTGTAAAACTACAAATCGTTCTTCAAATGGAGCCCCAGATATAGTCCATAACTAAGATCTACCACAGACCCCTGGACCAGCCTGCTAGCCCATGCTCCAATGAAAATGACATCAAAGGCACCCCTCCCAAGGAAATCTCAATTGCACAATCCCTACTACACCCCAATTCAGCAGGAAGCAGTTAGAGCAGTCGTCAGCCAACCTCCCCAACAGCACTTGGGTTTTCCTGTTGAGAGAGGGGACTGAGAGACAGGACTAGCTGGATTTCCTAGGCCAACTAAAAATCCCTAAGCCTAGCTGGTAAGGTGACTGCGTCCACCGTTAAACATGGGGCTTGCAACTTAGCTCACACCCAAACAATCAGATCACTAAAATGCTAAGTAGGCAAAAACAGGAGGTAAAGAAATAGCCAATCATCTATCTCCTGAGAGCACAGTGGGAGGGACAAGGATCGGGATATAAACCCAGGCATTCGAGCTGGCAACAGCTACCCTCTTGGGGTCCCCTCCCTTTGTATGGGAGCTCTGTCTTCACTCTATTAAATCTTGTAACTGCAAAAAAAAAACAAAAAAAAACAAAAAAAAACACCTGTGTTTAAATTCACCAGGTTCCAAACACTCTTTTTGCAGAGTCTATGAAGTGCTATTACTGAGCCAACTGGAACGTATTAGGAAACAACTAATATCCAGCCCTAAAAACAAGAAACAAGCTATTTATGAAACAACTTTCTGTTGTGCTCCTTAGTATCACAGAATGGAACCTATGTTTTTATTCACCAGATTCCAAACACTCTTATTGTAGAATCGATAGAGTGACATTTCTGAGCCCATTGAAGCCTATTAAGAAAAAACAAATACCCAGTCCTAAAAAGTAGAAACAAGCTATCAGCGAAAATGCTTTTTGATATGCTGTTTCCTATTACAGAATGAAAACTGTGTTTTGATACACCAAATTCCAAACACTCTTTTTGTAGAATCTACCAAGTGACATTTCTGAGTCCATTGAGTCCTTATAGGAAAAAAAATGAATATCAAGCCCTAAGAAGTAGATACAAGCTATCTGGGAAAATGCTTTGTGATTTGCTGCTTCATATTACAGAATAGAACATGTGTTTTGATTCACCAGGTTCCAAACCTGCTTTTTGTAGACTCCACGAAGCCCATTGAAACCTACAAAGAAAAAATGAATATCGAGTCCTAAAAGCTAGAAACAAGCTGCCTGTGAAAACACTGTGTCATGTGCTATCCCATATCTCAATTTGGAACCTGTGTTTTAAGTCACCAGCTTCTAAACACTCTTTTGGTGGTATCTACAAAGTGACATTTCTGAACCTATTGAGGCCTATTAGGAAAAAAACAAATAGTCCTAAAAGCCAGAAGCAAGCAACCAGTGAAAACACTTTTGGATTTGCTATTTCATATCACGGCATGGAACATGTGTTTTGATTCACACTCTTTTTGTGGAATCTAAGAAGTGACATTTCTGAGAACATTGAGGCTTTACACAAACAAACAAATATCCAGTACTAAAAACTAGAAAAAAGCTATCTATTAAAATGCTTTGTGATGTCGTATCACAGAATGAAACCTGTGTTTTCATTCACCAGATCACAAACACTTTTTTTTGTAGAATATAATAAATGACATTTTTGAGCTGATAGAGACCTATTAGGAAAGAACAAATATCCAGCCCTGAAAACAAGAACAAAACTATCTGAAAATGCTTTTTGATGTTCTGTTTTATATCACAGTAGGAAAACTGTGTCTTGATTCACCAGGTTCCAAAAACTCTTTTTGTAGAGTCTATGCAGTGACCTTTCTGACCCCATGGAGGTCTTACAGGAACATGAAAATGTCCAGCCCTAAGGAGTAGAATCAAGCTCTCTGTGAAAACAGTTTGTGATGTGTTGTTCGTATCACAGAATGGAACATGTGTTTTGAATCACCAGGTTCCAAACACTCTTTTTGTAGAACATATGAAATGACATTTCTTAGCCCATTGAGGCCTATTAGGAAAAAATGAATATCCAGCCCTAAAAACTAGAAACAAGCTATCTGTGAAAACACTTTATGATGTGCTGTTTCATATCACAGAATGGATGTTGTATTTTGATTCACCAGGTTCCACACTTCGTTTCTGAGGAATCTATGAAGTGACATTTCTGAGCCCATTGAGGCCTTATAGGAACATAAGAATATCCAGCCCTAAAAACTAGAAACAAGCTGTCAGTGAAAACACTTTGAGATGTGCTGTTTTATGTCACTGAATGGAACCTACGTTTTGATTCACCACGTTTCAAACACTCTTTTTGTAGAATCTACAAAATGATATTTCTGAACACATTGAGGCCTATTAAGAAAAAACAAATATCCAGCCCTAGAAACAAGCTATCTGTGAAAATGCTTTGTGATATGCTGTTTTATATTACAGAATGGAACCTATGTTTTGATTCAGCCGATTTGAAGCACTGATTTTGAATCTCTGAAGGGACATTTTTACAGGAACATACGAATATTGAGCCGTAAAAACTAGAAACAAGCAGTCTGTGAAAACGCTTTGTGATGTGCTGTTTCATATCACAAAATAGAACTTTTGTTTTGATAGATCAGGTTCCAAACACTCTTTTGGTAGAATGTACAAAGTGAAATTTCTGAGTTAATTGAGGCCTATAGGGAAAAATGAGTATTCAGCCCTAATAATTAGAAACAAGCTATCTGTGAATATGTTTTGTGATGTGCTGTTCCACATCTAAGATTGGAACCTGTGTTTAAATTCACCAGGTACCAAAACCTCTTTTTGTAAATTCTATGAAGTGACATTACTAAGTCGATTGCAGCCTGTTAGGAAAAAGCTAATATTCAGCCCTAAAAACAAGAAACAACCTGTGAAAATGCTTTGTAATTTGCTGTTTCATATTACAGATTGGAAGCTGTATTTTGATTCACCAGATTCCAAACATTTTTTTGTAAAATCTGCAAAGTGACATTTCTAAAGCCATTGAGGACAATCAGGAAAAAATGAATATCCAGCCCTAATAGCTAGAAACAAGCTATATGGAAATATGCTTTGTGATGTGCTGTTTCATATCCTAGATTGGAATCTCTGTTTAAATTCATCAGGTTGCAAACACTCTTTTGGTAGATTCTGCCAAGTGACATTACTGAGCCAATTGGGACCTATTAGGAAAAAATGAATATCCAGCCCTAAAAACAAGAAACAAACTATCTGTGAAAATGTTTTAGGATGTGCTGTTTAATATCACAGAATGGAATTTGTGTTTTGATTCACCAGGTTCCAAACACTCTTTTTGTAGGATCTATGAAGTGACATTTCTGAGCCCATTGAGGCCTCATAGGAACATATGAATATCCAGCCCTAAAAACTAGAAACAAGCAATCTATGAAAATGCCTTGTGGTATGCTGTTTTACATCACTGAATGAAGCTTGTGTTTTGATTCAACAGGTTCCAAAAACTCTTTTTTAGAATATATGAAATGATGTTTCTGAGCCCATTGAGGCCTATTAGGAAAAAATGAATATCTAGCCCTAAAAACTAGAAACAAGCTACCTGTGAAAACGCTTTGTGATGTCCTGTTTCATATCACAGAATGGATGTTGTATTTGGATTCACCAGGTTCCAAACTTCCTTTTGGTAGAATCTATGAAGTGACATTTGTGAGCAAATTGAGGATTTATAGAAATATAAGAATATCCAGCCCTAAAAACTAGAATGAAGCTATCATTGAAAACACTTTGTGATGTGCTGTTTCATATAACAGGAAAGAACCTGCATTTGATTCAACAGGATCCAAAAACTTTTTTTGTAAAATTTACAAAGTGACATTTGTAAATCCATTGAGGTCTCCCTGGAACTTACGAATATCTCGAGACCTAAAAACTAGAAACAAGCTATCAGTGAAAATGCTTTGTGATGTGTGGGGTCATATACAAAATGGGAACGGGAACTGTGTTTTGATTCACAAGGTTTGAAGCACTCTATTTGAAGAATATATGAAGTGACATTTCTGAGCCCATTGAGGCCTTACAGGAACATACGTAAACTAGCCCTAAAAACTAGAAACAAGCTATCTCTGAATATGCTTTGTGATGTGCTATTCCATATCTCAGATTGGAACCTGTGTTTAAATTTACCAAGTTCCACACACTTATTTTGTAGATTCTACGAAGTGACATTACTGAGCCAATTTGGGCCTAGTATAAAAAATCCAGCCCTAATAACAAGAAACAAGCTATCTGTGAAAACACTTTCTGATGTGCTGTTTAATATCACAGAATGAAACCCATGTTTTGTTTTTCATTTTTTGAATTTTTTTGAGACAAAGTCTCACTCTGTCGCCCAGGCTGGAGTGCAGTGGCATGATCTCAACTCACTGCAACTGTCTGCTGGGTTCAAGTGATTCTCCTGCCACAGCTTCCCGAGTAGCTGGATTACAGGCACCTGCCACCACACCTGGCTAATTTTTTGTGTGTTTTCTGTAGAGATGTCGTTTCACCATGTTGGCCAGGCTGGTCTCAAACTCCTGACCTCAAGTTATCCACCCACCTCAGCCTCTCAAAGTGCTGGGATTTCAGGTGTCAGCCACAACACCCGGCCAGAACCTGTGTTTTGATTCACCAGATTCCAAACACTCTTTCCGTAGAATCTATGAAGTGACATCTCTGAGCCCATTGAGGTCTATAAAGAAATAACAAATATCCTGTCTAAAAACTAGAAGCAAGCTATCAGTGAAAACACTTTTTGATGTGTTGTTTTATATCACAGAATTATACCTGTGTTTTGATTCACCAGCTTCCAAAACCTGTTATGTATAATCTACAAAGTGACATTTCTGAGCCTATTGAGGCTTTACAGGAATGAATGAATATCCAAGCTATCTGTGAAAAGGCTTTGTGATGTGTTGTTTCATATCACAGAATGGAACCTGTGGGGTTTTTTTGTTTTGTTTTGTTTTTTTGTTTTTTGAAATGGAGTCTTACTCTGTTGCCCAGGCTGGAGCGCAGTGGCACAATCTCGGCTCACTGCAAGCTCCGCCTCCCAAGTTCACGCCATTTTCCTGCCTCAGCCTCCCGAGTAGCTAGGACTACAGGTGCCCACCACAACGCCTGGCTAATTTTTTTTTTTTTTTTAGTAGACACCGGGTTTCACTGTGTTAGCCAGGATGGTCTCAATCTCCTGACCTTGTGATCCACCCACCTCGGTCTCCCAAAGTGCTGGGGTTACAGGCATGAGCCACCATGCCCACCAGAACCTGTGTTTTGATTCACCAGTTTCCAAACACTCTTTTTGTAGAATCAAAGAAGTGACATTATTGAGCCAATTTAGGCCTATTAGAGAAAAAAGAAATAGTCATCACTAAAAACAAAAACCAAGCTATCTGTGAAAACACTGTTTGATGTGCTGTTTCATATCACAGAATGGTAACTGTATCTTGAATCTACAGGTTCTAAACACTCTTTTTGTAGAATCTACGTAGTGACATTTATGAGTCCATTGAGGCCTCACTGGAACATTTGAATATCCAGCCTAAAAACTAGAAACAAGCTATTAGTGAAAATACTTTATGATGTGCTGTTTCCTATTGCAGAATACTAACTGTTTTGATTCGTGAGGTTTGAAGCATTTTTTTTTTTTTTTTTTTGAGACGGAGTCTCGCTCTGTCGCCCAGGCTGGAGTGCAGTGGCCGGATCTCAGCTCACTGCAAGCTCTGCCTCCCGGGTTTACGCCATTCTCCTGCCTCAGCCTCCCGAGTAGCTGGGACTACAGGCGCCCGCCACCTCGCCCGGCTAGTTTTTTGTATTTTTTAGTAGAGACGGGGTTTCACTGTGTTAGCCAGGATGGTCTTGATCTCCTGACCTCGTGATCCACCCGTCTCGGCCTCCCAAAGTGCTGGGATTACAGGCTTGAGCCACCGCGCCCGGCCATGAAGTGACATTTCTAAGCCCATTGAGACCTTACAGGAACATACAAGTATCCAGCACTAAAAACTAGAAACAAGCTATCAGTGAAAACTCTTTGTGGTGTACTGTTTCATATCACTGTATGGACCCTGTGTTTGATATACCACATTTCAAACACTCTTTTTGTAGAATCTAAAAACTGACATTTCTAAGCCCACTGAAGCCTATTAGGAAAAAAAGAATATCCAGTCCTCAAAAGTAGAAGCAAGCTATCTGGGAAAATGCTTTGTGATGTTTTGTTTCATATTACAGAATGGATGCTGTATTTTGATTCACCAGGTTTCAAACTTTCTTTTAGTAGAATCTATGAAGTGACATTTCTGAGCTCATTGATGCCTTATAGGAACATATGAATATTCAGCCCTAAACAGTAGAAAGGGGCTATCTGGGAAGATGCTTGGTGATGTGCTGTTTCATATCACAGAATGGAACCTGTGTGTTGATTCACCAGGTTCCAAACACTTTTTTGTAAAATCTACAGAGTAACATTTATGAGTTCATTGAGGCCTCACTGGAACACATGAGTATCCAGCCCTAAAAACTAGAAACAAGCTATCAGTGACAATGTTTTGTGATGTGCTGGGTCATATTACAGAACAGAAACTGTTTTGATTGACCAAATTTGAAGCACTCCTTGAAGAATCTATGAAGTGACATTTCTTAGCCCATTGAGACCTTACAGGAATATACAAATATTTCATGTTAATCCTAAACATTAAAAAGGTGCTGTCTGTGAAAACACTTTGTGCTGTGCTGTTTTACATTAAAGAATGGAACCTTTGTTTTGATTCACCAGGTTCCAAACACTCTTTTTGTGGAATCTGTGAAGTGACATTTCTGAGCCTATCGAGGCCTTATGGAATAAAAGAATAACCTGCCGAGACCAGCTCGGTCGAGGAGACCCTAACACAGCAGCAGTAGAGGAATTAAAGACACACACACAGAAATACAGAGGTGTGAAGTGGGAAATCAGGGGTCTCACAGCCTTCAGAGCTGACAGCCCTGAACAGAGATTTACCCATATATTTATTAACAGCAAACCAGTCATTAACATTGTTTCTATATATGTTAAATTAACTAAAAGTATCCCTTATGGGAAACGAAGGCATGGGCCGAACTAAAGGAATAGGTTGGGCTAGCTAACTGTAGCAGGAGCATGTCCTTAAGGCACAGATCACTCATGCTATTGTTTGTGGCTTAAGAATGCCTTTAAGTGGTTTTCTGCCCTGGGCAGGCCAGGTGTTCCTTGCCTTCATTTCCATAAACCCACAACCTTCCAGCATGGGCATCGTGGCCATCATGAGCCTGTTACAGTGCTGCAGAGATTTTGTTTATGGCCAGTTTTGGGGCCAGTTTATGGCCAGATTTTGGGGGGCCTGCTCCCAACATGTCCCCCTTTGATTTGCAAATCGATAAAAGCGAGGGCAGCTTTGTGACAGTGAGCTACTTCTCGCAGGAATCAGGATCCGAATCTGCAGACTATACAAAGACAAACAACACAGATTAAAAGTACAGTCATTGAAATAACAGAGCTTCCAAGTGTTTTTATCCATTTTAATGGGTTACTAGCTGCTAATTTGTCTGCAGCTCCTTTAAGCACTCCAGTTCCTGGCATTAAGGTCCGGTGTGCCTGGGATGCTTTAAATATTTGTTCTTTAATTTTGCTATATCCAAAAACAAGTTTGCAGAGTGTCCTTCTAGATGCTTTTTTATTCTTTCCCAAATTTTGATCTTATTAAGAGTTATTAATAGTTTCCACAAATCCTTGTGTTTAGCTCCTAGAGTGGGCCATATCATGAGGTTGAGGTGCCACTATACCGCCATGGTTCCAGATAATAGGAACTCTTGCCATACTTCTTATTATATCTACCATCTGACCATTTGGTTCAGATCATCTGAACATTGTCTAACTGTGGCATGCAGACTGAGAGGTGGAATTCAAGCTAAACATCCCCTTAGGGGACCAATTAATAATGATTCCATAGGAATTGTTGTGCAGCACCTCTGCCTGTTCTGCAAAGCAATCTTCCTAAACAAGTATGTTCATTATTTCTGACTGGGTCCAATCCTGTTTACAAATAGGTTTTTGAGGGAGGTATGCCTGAATTATAGGAGCAGATTTATTATGGTAAATACTGAGATCAAAAAGCATGTGTAACTGTGTCATAGAGTGATTGCATCTAGGCATTATTGCCAGCCAAGATTGATCAATATGCTCATTAAGTAGAATTGTTCTCTGTGTTAACCCTTATTGAAGGAATACTCATGGCAGTGGTGATAACCGCTATCATAGCTACCATTAAATTACTCGCTGTGACTGGTTGTCCCATTTTCCTCAAGTTTTCTTCTGCCATCTGTGACAGCTTCTTGATCTGTCCCTAGGTGGGTGGCTGTGTTCAACGGGTGTTGCCCGTGACAGTTGGGGTCCTCCTCAGTGTCAGCCTTGACATGGCTGCAACCGGGGGGTCCTCCCAGAGTGTCTTCCTCAGCATCTGGCTCATGATAAGGTTTCAGGTGTCTTGATGGTATCCAAATAGGCTGTTGATTTTGGCCTGGAGAAACACAAGCATAACCTCTACCCCAAGTAATTATTTTACCTATTTCCCAACTTTTTGTTATTGGATCTCTCCACCAAATCAGTTGTTGTGTTTCTGTCTTTGCAGCTGGTTTCTGTAGATGCTGTTCAGCTGCTGATAACATCTGGCCTTTGGGCAGGCTCAAAAAATTTAAAGTTAATAATGCTCGGTTCAGTTGCATCTATGGGGTTCCATATTCTTTGTCTCCCCCTTTCTGCTTTTACAACTGCAGTTTCAGGGAAAGATTCATTCTTTCCACTATGGCTTGTCCTTGGGAATTGTATGGGATATTGGTAATGTGTTTAATATTCCACGTAGAGAAAAATGTAGCTAGAGCTTGGCTAGTACAGTCTGGGGCGTTTTCTGTTTTAATAGAAGCTGGAATGCCCATCACCACAAAACACTGCAAAAGGTGATGTTTAACACAGACAGAAGACTGTCCTGATTGGCATGTAGCCCAGACAAAGTGAGAAAAGGTGTCCACACATACATGTACATAAGCTGGTCTCCCAAACGAGGGAATATGTGTGACATCCATTTGCCAAAGAGAGTTAGGTTCCAGTCCTCGAGGATTAACTCCTCCTGTAAAAGATGAGGAATGTACCATTTGGCAAGTTGGGCATCGCTGGATAATAGCTTTAGCTTCTTTCCAGGTAATGCTGTATCTGTGTTTGAGACCAGAGGCATTAACATGGGTTAAATTGTGGAAGTGTCTAGCATTAAGATATTGCAGTAGCAATTAGGCGATCAGCCATTTGATTCCCTTCAGTCAAAGGTCCTGGAAGAAGTGTATGAGCCCTAATGTGAGTGATGTAAAAAGGATGCATTCTACTCCTAACTGCTGTTTGCAATTGGGTAAATAAAGTCATGAGTTGTTTATCTGCATGAAATAATAACTGAGCATTTTCAATTAACTGTGTGGAATGAACCACGTATGAAGAATCAGAAATCACATTAATAGGCATATCAAAAGCAGTCAATAGCTCAGTTACAGCTACAAGCTCCACTTTTTGAGCTGAAGTATAGGGCGTCTGGAAAACTTTACTTTTTGAGCCAGAATAAGCACCTTTCCCATTACTAGACCCATCTGTAAAACAATGAAAACACTTAGCCACCTGCAGGTTGTTTACCGCAGGAATTGTAAATGCAAACCATTTACAGTCTTTTTCAGCTAAAGGGATAGTAAAGAAACAGTCTTTTAAATCTATGACTATTAAAGGCCAATTTTTTTGAATTATAGCAGGAGAAGGCAATCCTGGCTGTAATACTCCTATAGGTTGTATAACTGAATTGCTGGCTCTTAAGTCAGTTAACATTCTCCATTTATCTGATTTTTTTCTTAATTACGAAAACTGGAGAATTCCACGGGGAAAATGTTGGAGCTATGTGCCCATTTTCTAATTGTTCAGTAACTAATTTCTCTAAAGCCTCTAGTTTCTCTTTACTTAACGGCCATTGTCTATCCAAATTGGCTTATATGTTAACCATTTTAAAGGTATAGGTTCTGGAGGCTTAACAATGGCTGCCATCAAAAATGATATCCTAATCTTTGGCAGGAACTTTTTAAACCTTGCAAAAATTTTTTTCTAGTCCCATACTAGGGACATACCCCATTTCATGCATCATATGTTGACTTTGATAGCTATGTAATTGTTCTGGAATTAGAACTTGTGCTCCCCATTGTAATAAATACTTTCCGCATAAATTTACAGGTACAGAAGTTATAATTGATTGAATAGTCCCAGGTTGTCCATCGGGCCCTTCACAATGCAAAATATAACTACTTTGATATACTTCAGGGGCTTTACCAACTCCAACTATGTTAAATTGAGCAGGTTGAATTGGCCAGGTGGATGGCCAGTGCTGTAGAGAAATGATTGAAATGTCTGCTCCTGTATCTACCAAACCTTTAAATTTTTTTCCCTGAATAGTTATTTCACAAGTAGGGCATTTATCAGTAATTTGATTTACCCACTAAGCTGCTTTGCCGTGTTTATTTGTGCTTCCAAATCCTCCTGTTCGTTCAATTTCACTTTTTCCCATTCCCACGTACGGCACAATCAGGAGCTGTGCTATGCGCTTTCCTGGCTCTGCTTTCCAGGGAACAGAAGTAGATACAACAATTTGAATTTCCCCATTGTAGTCTGAATCAATGACTCCTGTATGTATTTGTACACCTTTTAAACTTAAACTAGACTTTCCTAAAAGTAATCCTATTGTCCCTGCTGGCAAGGGTCCACAGACTCCTCTTGCGACCTTTTGTGGGGGTTCCCCAGGCAGAAGGCTCACAGCTTTTGTGCAGCATAAATCTACTGCGGCACTACCGGCTGTGGCGGGGGACAGACATTGTACAGGGGTGAGGGAATGGCCTGACCTGGAAATGCCCCGGTTTAGAATGGGGCCCAGGACGGGCCCCCCATGGCATTTCCCAAAATCGGGTTCCCTTCTTTATCAAACTTAGAATGACACTGATTAGCCCAATGTTTTCCTTTTTTACATTTTGGACATATTTCAGGCTCAGCAGTTTTCTTTTTTCCCCTATCTGACAGCCTGACTTGCTGATTTTTTTCTACATTCTTTTTTAGTATGACCATGCTTCCCACAGTTAAAACAAACTCCAGGAAATGGAGTATTTCCTTTATCCACTCTCAGTCCTGCCATAGCCTGTGCCAACAAAGTAGCTTTATGCAGATTATGTCCGATACCATCACAGGCCTTGATATAATCAACTAAATGTGCTTTCCTGAATTTAAAAGGAAAAGGCTCAAATGTAGCTATAATATTTCTCCGTTGATCTGGGGGGTGTACTCTAACAGGGAACTACCAAGCCTTTTATCACCCTCTCATCTAGCTTGCTGAATTCCTGCCTGAATAGAACTAAGAGCGGTCGCTTGAGGCGCTGCTCGAACAGTCACTGGGGCAACAGTCTTTTCGCCCAGTGTCCTCCAGAAAAGAAAGATCTGGAGGGTCTTTTTCTTCAAAATAATAATGAGGGAGTACAGAAGGGTAGGTATGAACCTCTCCTTCCTTTGCCACTTTAACTTTAGCTGGTAAATAAACATGCTCTGTAACCTCTTGTGTTACTTCGCTATACTCTCCTTCCTCCTCATGATCAGTGTGAAAAAGTTCCAACGTGGAATGAACCAGACCCTACACTTGTCCCATTATTACCTTGATGCTTCCGAGCTCCCCTTCTTACTCACCACGGGGATTGCTTTAAAAGTACTCAGGTGTCCTCCAGCTAGTTTTCTGTTCCAACCATTGCTCCAGCGACCCTTCAACCTGGATTCGAACCCCCACGAATGGATGCCACTTGCTGAGACCAGCTCGGTTGGGGAGACCCTAACCCAGTGGCACTAGAGGAATTAAAGACACAGACACAGAAATATAGAGGTGTGAAGTGGGAAATCAGGGATCTCACAGCCTTCAGAGCTGACAGCCCAGAACAGAGATTTACCCACGTATTTATTAACAGCAAACCAGTCAATAGCATTGTTTCTATAGATGTTAAATTAACTAAAAGTATCCCTTATGGGAAACGAAGGCATGGGCCGAATTAAAGGAATAGGTTGGGCTAGCTAACTGCAGCAGGAGCATGTCCTTAAGGCACAGATCACTCATGCTGTTGTTTGTGGCTTAAGAATGCCTTTAAGCGGTTTTCCATCCTGGGCGGGCCAGGTGTTCCTCGCCATCATTTCCGTAAACCCACAACCTTCCAGCGTGGGCATCATGGCCATCATGAACCTGTTACAGTGCTGCAGAGATTTTGTTTATGGCCAGTTTTGGGGCCAGTTTATGGCCATGTTTCGGGGGGCCTGCTCCCAACAATAACCAGGGCTAAGAACTAGAAACAATCTATCTGTGAAAATTGTTTGTGATATGCTGTTTTGTATCACAGAATAGAACTTGTGTTTTGATTCACCACATTCCAAACACTCGTTTTTCAGAATCTATGAAGTGACATTTCTGAGATCACTGAAGCCTATTAGGAACAAATGAATATCCAGCTCTAAAACCTAGAAAGAAGCTATCTGTGAAAAGACTTTGTGATGTGCTGTTTCATATCACAGAATGGAACCTGTGTTTTGATTCACCAGTTTCCAAGCAGTCTTTTTGTAGAATCTGCAAATTGACATTTCTGAGCCCGTTGAGGCCTTATAAGAATAAATACATATCCAGCCCTAAGAACTAGATACAAGCTATCCATGAAAATGCTTTGTGATTTGCTGTTTCATATTACAGAGTGCAACCTATGTTTTGAATCACCAGTTCCAAACACTTTTTGTAGAATCTACAAAGTGACATTTCTGAGTCCATTGAGCCCTATTAGGAAAAAATGAATATCCAGCCCTAATAACTAGAAACAAGCTATCTGTGAATGTGCTTTGTGATGTGCTGTTCCATATCTAAGATTGAAACCTGTGTTTAAATTAACCAGCTTCCAAACACTCTTTTTGCAGATTCTATAAAGGGACATTACTGAGCCGATTGTTGCCTATTAGGAAAAAACTAATATCCAGCCCTAAAAACAAGAAACAAGCTATATGCAAAAACACTTCCTGATGTGCTGTTTAGTATCACAGAATGGAACCTGTGTTTTTATCCACCGGATTCCAAACACTCTTTTTGTAGAATCTACGAAGCAACATTTCTGAGACCATTGAGTCCTATTAGGAAATAACAAATATCCAGTCCTTAAAAGTAGAAACAAGCTATCAGTGAAAATGCTTTTTGATGTGCTGTTTCCTATCACAGAATGAAACCTGTTTTTGATTCACCAGATGCCGAACACTGTTTTTGTAGAATCTAAGAAGTGACATTTCTGAGCCCATTGAGGCCTTATGGGAAAAAATGAATATCCAGGCCTAAGAAATAGATACAAACTATCCGTGAATATGCTTTGTGATTTGCTGTTTCATATTACAGAATGGAACATGTGTTTTGAATCACCATGTTCCATCCCTTTGTAGAATCTATGAAGTGACATTCCTGAGCCCATTGAAGCTTATTAGGAAAAAACAAATATCCAGTCCTAAAAACTAGAAACAAGCTATCAGTGAAAACTCTTTGTGATTTGCTGTTTTATATCACATAATGGAAATTGCACTTTGATTGAACAGGTTCCAAACACTCTTTTTGTGGAATCTATGAAGCGACATTTCTGAGCCCATAGAGGCTTTATAGGAACAAACAAATGTCCAGCCTTAAAAACTAGAAACAAGCTATCAGTGAAAATGGCTTGTGATGTGCTATTTTATATCACAGAATGGAGCCTGTGTTTTCATTCACCAGGTTCCAAACCTGCTTTTTGTAGACTCTACAAAGTGACATTTCTGAGCCCATTGAAACCTACAAAGAAAAAAATGAATATCCAGTCCTAAATACCAGAAACAAGCACTCTGTGAAAACGCTTTGTCAGATTGGAACCTGTGTTTTAATTCACCAGGTTCCAAACACTCTTTTTGTAATTCTACGAAGTGACATTACTAAGCCAACTGGGGCCTATTAGGAAAAAAATATCCAGCCCTAAAAACAATAAACAAGCTATCTGTGAAAATACATTCTGATGTGCTGTTTAATATCTCAGATTGGAACCTGTATTTTGATTCACCAGGTTCCAAACACTCTTTTTGTAGAATCTAAAAAGTGACATTTCTGAGTACATTGAGGCCTCTTTGGAAAATACAAGTAACCTGCCCTAAAAATTAAAAAGAAACTATTTGTGAAAACACTATGTGATACAGAGATTTATGTGTCAAAATTATTCCATAAATGTTCTGCATAGTTTTACATCTTGAAACCAAGTATTTTATCTTTTTTTCCCACCCACCATATGGCCGTATTTCTTTGTGTGATTAAACTTTATGAGGATTTTTCATGATAGTTATTTAAAATTCCTCCTACCTCCTTTCTGGGTTTACCAAAGAGATGTCTATCTCCATGTACTCCCTGTACTCCATGGTCAATAAAAGACACTTTCCTCTTTATTCCTTTGCTAAAACGGTAAGGAATGCCCTTATAGAAAGGGAGGAGATGTATGCCTTTTTTTTTTTTTTTTTAATTATAGAAGAAATTCCCTAAATACAATGTGCTATCCTGCAATTGGAACAGAAAAAGGATGTAAGTGGAAAAACTGGTGAAATCCAAGCAAGATTTGTAGTTTAGTTAATAGTATTGTACAGATGTTAATTTCTTAGTTTTCATAAATGTACCATGGTTATGTAAGATGTCTAAGTAAAAGGTATATGCGAGAATTGTCTGTACTATCTTTGTAACTCTTCTTTAATTTGAAATTATTTCAAAATAAAAGTTTAAAATAAGTGAAGGAAAATCATACCTGTAGAAAATTTAGAAGATACATAAAAGCATAAAGAAGTAAAAAGTACACACTTAAAAATAAATGGAACACTTTACATATTTTGCACATCTATTTCCCATGGAAAGTAACAGTCCAGCAACTACCATATAGTATATACTTAACAAAGTCTAGGTCCTTTGCACTTAAGGCCATATTCCTTTGAGAATTCGACAAAATGAGTTGTTCCATGAAATAACCAAAGATTTAGAAAGGACTTGGCAATGAAGATTCCTAAGGGGAATATTTTGGCTCCTGAAGATCTTCACCTGGCAACAACAGCCTGGCTTCCTTTCTCCTTTCTCTCAGTTTTCCTTCTTTGCCCTTTCTTTTTTTAGACAGTCTCTCACTCTGTCACCCAGGTGTAGTGGTACAATCTTGGTTCACTGCAACCTCTGCCTCCCAGGTTCAAGCGATTCTCCTGCCTCAGCCTCCCAAGTACCTAGGATTACAGGCACCTGCCACCACACCTGGCTAATTTTTATATTTTTAGTAGAGACAGGGTTTCACCATGTTGGCCAGGCTGGTCTTGAACTCCTGACCTCAGGTGATCCACCCGCCTTGGCGTCCCAAAATGCTGGGATTTCAGGCGTGAGCCACCACGTCTGGCCCTTCTTTGCCCTTTCAACTCCTAGTCACTTTCTCAGAAGGAAGAAAAACATAGTAATAATTTGGATGCTTTTTCCAGAGCAGTCATTACCAGTTGTGGCCTCGCTATCTTCACTTGTTTTGTTTTGTTTTGTTTTGTGAGACGGAGTCTAGTTCTGTCGCTCAGGCTGGAGTGCCGTGGCATGATCTTGGCTCACTACAACCGCTGCCTCCCAGGATCAAGCGATTCTTAGGCCTCAGGCTGCCGAGTAGCTGCGATTACAGGTATACACCACCATGCCTAGCTAATTTTTGTATTTTTAGTAGAGACGGGATTTTGCCATGTTGGCCAGACTGGTCTTCAACTCCTGACCTCAAGTGATCTGCCCACCTTGGCCTTAAAAATTGCTAGGATTACAGGCATGAGCCACCATGCCCAGCCACCTTCACTTGTTTTGATGCCTAGCTTCTCACAAATCAGAAGAAACACCAGTTTTATGACACCAGAGTTCCCAAAAATTGCCTGGTTAAAAGGGAGGCAGATGCCAGTATTAGAGGAAGGACAGAGTCCAAAATTAGGACAGAGGAAATAATAGATAGACAGGAGAAAACAGAAAACCCCTCAAAGTGCACCAGCACAAACCTCTGCTCACTGAAGGCAAGGAGCATATGCATTCCCATTCACATAGCCCATGTGCCCCATCAGCCTCCTCCAAGCCTTACTGTCTCTCCTTAGCAACTTTAGATCCCGAGGTCCCCCCGTTTCAGTCTACTCCTGGGAGTCTCAAAGTGTGGTCCCCGGACCAGTTGTATTGAAAATGCAAATTGCTGGGCCCCACCCTATGCCTACTGAATCCAAACTTCTGTTTTAAGGCCAGGCGAGGTGGCTCACACCTGTAATCCCAGCATTTTGGGAGGCTGGGGCGGGCAGATCACTTGAGGTCAGGAGTTCGAGATCAGCCTGGCCAATATGGCGAAGCCCCATCTCTACAAAAAATACAAAAAACTTACCTGGATGTGGTGGCGGGTGCCTGTAATTTCAGCAGGAGGTTCACTTGGACCCAGAAGGTGGAGGTTGCAGTGAGCCAAGATCACGCCACTGCAATCCAGAGTGGACAACAGAGCGGGGCTCTGTCTGGAAAAAAAAAAAAAAAAAATTTTAACTGTTTTAAGAAATCTGTTTTAAGGAGTCCTCCAGGTGATCCAGTTGCAAACTCAAGTTTGGAAACCCTGCCATAAATTCTTTTGTGTGTCTTAACTGATAAAATCCCACCTTTGGATAAACCCAGTGCTCGTCTTCCACCTTACTTACACCTTGGCAGCTAAGCTCTGCTGGAGAAAAGCACTCGACTGGGTATTAATTGGTATCATAAATTCAGTCACCAACCTCAACTGGGTTCTGCCCAGCAAACTTACCTTTCTCAAGATGCTTATTCTCTTACTCTCTTAGGGTGGCCAGATTTAGGAAAGACAAAAAAAAAAAAAAAAAAGAAGGACACCTAGTCAAATTTGAATTTCAGAGAAACATACTACTTACCGTAAAAAATTATTTCATGTTAAACTGAAATTCATATTTGCCTGGCCGTCCAGATTTGTCGTTGCTAAATCTAGCAACCTTCACTAAGAAAGACATGTAGTCTTCAGGGCAGGCCATTTGGAGGAGAGCTGGAGGTGACATGGGAGAAACCCAGCATGGACCACAGGGAGGGAATGCAAACCCTGTCGGTCCTTGTGGCTCTGACCTTGACAGTGTGGATATCCTGCTGAAGCTGGGACCTTTTGTCGCAGAGCTAAACACATACACCTGGCCCAGAAGTCAGAGATGCTGGAGGAGAAGTCGGGGCAGCTGCAGGCCTGGCTTTGGCTCACACCAGTGAAGCAGGCCAGTAACTCAGTGACAAAGTGTGTGAGCTACACAATGACTGTTGCTTCACTTCTGCCCTCAAAATCTCCCACAAAAATCTCTCTGTGGACCATCCTAACTGGAAACATGTCGGGAAGGGAATTTGGGGAAATGTAGTTCAATCTAGGCAAGGTGACACATTATAATGTCATCATACCTATTACTCATTTTAAAAAGAGACTTGAGGTCGAGTACCAGGGACAAATGAATAATTTGCACAGAAGAAATAGTTACCCTTGGGCCGGGTGCAGTGGCTTACACCTGTAATCTTAGCACTTTGGGAGGCTGAGGCGGGTGGATCACGAGGTAAGGAGTTCGAGACCAGCCTGGCCAATGTTGTGAAAACCTGTCTCTACTAAAAAAAAATACAAAATTAGCCAGGCATGGTGTGCACCTGTAATCCCAGCTACTCAGGAGGCTGAGGCAGGAGAATCGCTTGAACCCGGGAGGCGGAGATTGCCCGTGAGTCAAGATCATGTCACTGCACTCCAGCCTGGGTGACAGAGCGGGACTCTGCCTTAAAAAAAAAGAAAGAAAGAAAGAGAAAAGAAAAGACAAGAAAAGAAAAATGAAATAGCTACCCTTTGTTGAATGCATATACATTCAACACTTCTTATCTATAAAATACACTTTACATAAATTTTGCTTATATAGATGACCTCTATACAAACTATACAGTTTTGTATACAGGTATACAAAACTATACAATTTTAGTTGTAACAATGCTTCAATGCTGGTATTATTAATAGCATTTTATAGATGAAGAAACTAAGAAAGAAGTGGAAAAATTTGCCCATGAACGTACAAGCAAGGAAAAGAGCTGTTATTTGTAGTCAGGTCTCTCCAAAGACTATATTTCTAACCACTGTACACTGTGTTATCTGGACTACCAACAAACTGTAGACTTCCATTTCATAAGCGTTAAGTCTGCAGTCTCCAGGCCACCTGGG
Organism: Theropithecus gelada; assembly: GCF_003255815.1. Lineage (NCBI taxonomy): Eukaryota > Metazoa > Chordata > Mammalia > Primates > Cercopithecidae > Theropithecus > Theropithecus gelada. Next base: position 45,544,315 of record NC_037669.1, on the reverse strand, counting down.
AAACCTTCACACATTGCCACTCCTCTGTGATTTTCACCTGACACCACTGGTTTGGGAACAAGTTCTTGAAGTGCTTGTTACACTCCCTGAGAACTCCCTTAAGTTGGAATCCCAGCCCTTCCACTTAGTAGTTAGATGGCCCTGGGTGAGTTACCTAACTTTCATCAGCCTCACCCTCTTCATTATGGCAGTTAATTCCCACCTTATGAAATCGTGGGAAAGATCAGATTACACTAATGCCAAGAAAACATCTGATACAGCCTGACTATCCTAGACATTCCACCAGTAAGAGTTTTCCGCATTCCTTAATGAATTCGCCACCACTTCCTATATCCAGGCTGAAGACCCTTTAAATTATACCTTTCATCCTAATTTCTTACTCTTCCTCCAGGTCTGTATTTCCTGTTTCCCACTTGGAGACATAGCAAACCCCCAATCATCTTACATCTGAGCCATGATTCCCAGTTCTTTGTACTCTCAATGCCACCTTTGATGCCATCTTTTAGTCTTTTAGCTTACTTCCTTAAAATCATCTCCATTTCTCTCTCCCTCTGCCTTGCTCAGACATCATGCACGCAGCATGACTGTCTTTCCTGAGCCACTGGAGAAAAGAACTTTCCATTTGTAGCGCCATATTTTTAAAAGAATGTTGGCAAATCAGTGCAGATTGATCAGGGTGATGGGGCCTGGAAACTGGCATATGCCAGAATGAGTTTGGTGGGGGGTGGGGTTTGGGGGTTTTGTTTATTTGTTTTTGTCTTAAAAGCAGAAGTCCAAAGTTTGTCAGTGGGAAGAGAAGGTCCTTTGCTGTGTGTCCTTCAAAGTGCAGATGTGATCCATAGAAAGTGAATTTCTGTTCAACATAAGGAAATGTTGAGGATGAGAGTACCAGCCAATGAAGCGAGTGTGATCACATGAGGGTCTCTATCTTCCTCACCTACTTTGCTCATCCCATTGAAATGTATGAGGCTCTCAGCAAAGACCGATTCACCATCTGCTATAAGAATTAAAGAAACAACTCACCAAGCTTCAAGCATGTGCATAGTAGCACCTTTATTAAATGACCCTAGACCCTCTAGAATCATATGCAATCCATTTTGAATCTGTTTGAAACTAGTCTCGCCAGCACGAGTGATGTGTAGCCTAAAGGCTACCAATGGCAAAGAGGAGTTTACAGTTCTTCTCTGAGCCAGCCAGAGACTGAACTCATAATATTGCCCTAAATAATAGTCTACTTCTTTGCTGTAGCTATAATGCTTTCAGTGTTCAGCTCGGATAGCCCCAGTTTCAGACCAGTCTTTTTGTTTGTTTGGTTTGGTTTGTTTTTTTTAAATAGAGATATGGGTCTCACTATGTGGCCCAGGCTGGTCTTGAACCTGGTCTCAAGGGATCCTCCCACCTTGACCTCTCAGAGTGCTAGGATTATATGTGTGAGCCACTGTCCCTGGCCCAGTTTCAGACTGTTAATGGTCGTTATATTAGTCAGCTTGGGCTGCCATGACAAAATACTACAGACTGGGTGGCCTAAACAACAGAAATTTATTTCTTGCAGTTCTGGAGGTTGGAAGTCTGAGATCAAGGTGCCAGCTGATTTAGTTCCTGATGAGGGCTGTCTTCCTCGCAAACAGCTGCTTTTTTCCTGTGTCCTTACATGGCAGAGAGAAAGTGCACATGTGTGAGTGAGCTCACCTCTCAAAGGCCCCATCTCCAAATACCATCACATTGAAGGTTAGAGCTTCAAACATGAATTTGTGGGGAGGGGAAAAATATTCAGTCTGTATCCATGGTCTTTCTTTTCTTTCTTACCAAAGTCATATTAGGCCAGGTGCAGTGGGTCATGCCTGTGATCCCAGCATGTGGGAGCCTCAGATGGGCAGATCACTTGAGGACAGGAGTTCGAGACCAGCCTGGACAACATGGTGAAACCCTGTCTCTACTAAAATACAAAAATTAGCCTGGCGTGGTAGTGCATGTCTATAGTCCCAGCTACTTGGCAGGCTGACGCACAAGAATCACTTGAACCTGGAGGCAGAGGTGGCAGTGAGATGAGATCGTGCCACTGCACTCCAGCCTGGGTGGAAATGTGAGACTCTGTCTCAAAAACAAGCAAAGTCATATTAGTAAGACAGAGTTTTGTCTTTTTTGTTTTGTTTTGTTTTTGACAGGGTTTTGTTCTGTCGCTCTTGCCAGAGTGCAGTGAAACAACCAGGGCTCACTGCAGCCTTGAACTCCTGGGCTCAAGGGATCCTCCTTCTTCAGCCTCCTGAGCAGCTGGGATTACAGGCACATGCCACAGTGCCCAGGTAATTTTTTAATTTTTTTGTACAGATAGGGTCTTGCTATATTTCCTAGGCTGGTCTTGAACTCCTGGCTTCAAATCATCCTCCCACCTCAGCCTCTCAAAGTGCTAGGATGACAGGCATCAGCCACCTCACTGATGTACATGGGCCACAGGAAGTTGGTGTGCTTCACACAGGCCAGAGTGACCAGCAGCATCTTCATTCTGGCTATTGCATGCCAGGGGCTGGTGATGGTGCCTGCCTCCTGGATCATATTCAGAAGGGTTCCCTTACGGACATTGCCAGCAACGTTGGCATCATGTGGCCACATGATTCAGCAGATCTGGAGGGTGGACAGTATCTCAGGTAGAGGAGAATGCAGGTGTCTCCAAGCCTTACCTTTTCTTTTTCTTTAATTTTTTTGGGGGGGTTCACCTTTATTCTACGCCTATGCCTATGCTTACCCAAGACCTTATCTTTTATTCCTTTGGGTTTTTTTGTTTTGTTTTGTTTTTGGTTTTTTGGTTTTTTTTTTTTTTGAGATGGAGTCTCGCTGTGTCACCCAGGCTGGAGTGCAGTGGTGCGGTCTCGGCTCACTGCTACCTCTACCTCCCAGGCTTAAGCAATTCTTGTGCCTCAGCCTCCTGAGTAGCTGGGACTACAGGTACTCACCACCATGTCTGGCTAATTTTTGTATTTTCAGTAGAGACGAGGTTTCACCATGTTGGTCACACTGCTCTCAAACTCCTGGCCTCAGGTGATCCACCTGCCTCAGCCTGCCAAAGTGCTGGGATTACAGGCACGAGCCACCGTGCCGGGCCTCAAGGTCTTATCTTTTAAATGGCCCTTCTGCTCTTAAGAAGGTGAGAACCAAGTCAAAGGGACTTAACTGACTGAGTTGCCAACGGTACATGAAGGGTAAAGAGATCCTGCAATTCACAACCTGGGACCTCAGGCAAATGCAGATTGCTTAACCTCTATTGCCTCATCTATAAACTGGGGCCAGTAATGTTCATGGGGATGTTCGAGGGATTAAATGACTTAATAAATGTAAAGCAATTAGAGTAGCCTAGCATGAAAAAAGCCCTCAAAAATGTTACAATCATTACTTTCTTTAAATGAGAAGTTGGCCTTAGATAGCTTCCAATGTCCACCCTCTACAGTGTTTTTGATCATCTTGTGGGTTTTTTTCCCTTTCCCCTCACTTTGTGAGCCTGCCCTTTCCTATCCATCTCCATAGCTAGTCCCCCGGTCCAGGGTTACATTCTTATGCTTGTTGGGATGAAACAAAGGAGAGCTTCCCATTTTCCCCCAAAGGATCTCTCAAACACCCCTATGTTTGCAGCCCTTTCTCTTAACGTCTCTTTCAGCTCCTCCAACTCCCAGACTGTGTGGTTCTGCACAACAGTGAAGAAATATTGAGGAACCGAAACAAGCTGAGGCAGGTAAGTCCCAGCCCCTCGTCCACTCAGATGCCGGAGGCCTGACACCAGTTAGGCTGGTGCACCTGCAGCATTCTGCCCTGGGTTTGCCTTCGATCCCACCCCTGCAGTCTAGCCACCAGGAAACAAAAAACCTCCTCTCGGGGTTTTCTAAGCCCTACCTTTTGGTCAGGGCAGATCAGAACCCAGGAAACCCTGAACTCCAGATAGGCATCTGAAGGGAGAGGTGTCTCCACTCTGCCTCCAGGTCAGGTCCTCGGAACTACGCTTTGCCCTCACCTCACCTGACTGGTGCAGCACATCCAGCCTCGTGCTCCTTGTTTTCTGGACAGTTTCCTTTTGTTGTGTTTGATTTCCTTCTCTCAAGTAGTCATTCAGTTTCCACAGTGAATCCTGACTGGCACGCTAGAGTGTACATTAATCTCTGAGGCTCCCAAGGTGAGTGCTAGCAGGCCTGAACACATACTTGAAAGGTTGTGCCTCCCTTGCCTCCTGTTCCAGCTTCCTACCATCCAAACTACACAAATCAGCAAGTACCTCTTCCAAATTTTGTTTTTTTTAGTTAGCAGAGTCTCGCTCTGTTGCCCAGGCTACAGTGCAATGGTACAGTCATAGCTCACTACGGCCTCCAACTCCTGGGCTCAAGTGATCCTCCCACCTCAGCCTCCCAACTAGTTGGGACTACAGGTGCATGCCACTACACCCAGCTAATTATTAAACTTTTTGTAGAGATGGGATCTCACTATGTTGCCCAGGCTGGTCTTGAACTCCTGGGCTTATGCAATGCTCTTGACTCACCCTCCCAAAGTGCTGGGATTATAGATGTGAGCCACACTGTGCCCAGCCCACACTTTGAAGAGCAAGCAAGGTGTGGAATCCTAATTAGGGAAAAGGAGTCAGGCTGGTGGAATCAGGAGAAAGCAAAAAGAGAAAGCAGATAAGCTACAAGTCTGCCTTTCTTCACAGTCCAGGACACATAGCCCTCCTATGCAGATAACTCACACTCCTCCTGTGCCCAGCTATCACCAGACCCTTGGCTGATAGAAAATTGCAAGTTAGCTCACTGCAGCCTTGGCATTATCAGTATTGCACAAAGCCCTCTTCATCATACAGCATAAACACTATGCTATAAAATATCCAGCAAGCCTTTGTTTCTTTGCAGTCTGCTCGTCCCTTCTTGGCTGCCCATTGCTTTCTTGCAATGTATTTTCATACTTTCTCTAATAAATCTGCCATTCTTTTACCTACAACTGTCTTGGCAAATTATTTCACCCCGTGCCACCAGCCCAGATAGTTGTCACTCACGCATGACACGAGGTACTAAATATTTCATCTTACAGGTAGTTGTGACCTTGGAGTTCTATGATTCATACAAACTGCACTTTGAGTAGCATCCTGTGAGAGTTTGTTAAAAATATAAATTCTCTGACCAACCCCAGATCTAGCACTCAATAAGCCAGCTCAGCATAGGCATAGGGAGGTCACCATGCCGATTCCAGGAATGCTTGCATGTCACTGAGAGCCATTGCCTTTATTTCTCACTGGAATCCCATGATCTCCTATCCCACTGAGAAGCTCAAAAGACAATTACCCAGTACATAAAAACTGGCTTGGGGATTTACTGAACAGTCCTTGGAGAGGGGTCAGTGTTGACGTAGGATTGGCAAAGCAGCACTCTCTCCCGGGTTACCGAAACACACATCATCAAATAAGGGTGCAATCACAGTGATTGCACAACTTAGCAAAGCAAGAGCAAATCAACTATACTGAAGGAGAAGTCAAAGCCTCCAGGCTTCACATGAGGCACCGGCTGTGTGCCTGTGGCCCAGATGCAATTCAGAGGGGTGACAAACACAAGGATATTGCCATTGGCTATGGCCTCACAGGCATCAGAAAAAGATGGCTTTCCTAGAATCAGAAAAAGCATCCTTTACCTGTGTCTTCTGTCAGTCACCCTTTTCCCCACACACAGTGTAGCCTGTCCCTGGGTTAGGGATTTGGACCCTAGCTCTCAGCTTGCCGGGGCCACAGACACACTGTGCTAAAGTGCCTAGCTTCTGCCTCAGGTTCTGTATGAGGTCCCTTCATCACAGCGTGCATTCAGAGTTCTTCTACCCACCCTCTTGCTTCCTGGCGGCTCACTGCTAAATGACCCAAGAGAGACACTTAGACATTTTCTTTTTCTTTTTCTTTTTTTTTTTTTTTTGAGATGGAGTCTCACCCTGTCACCCGGGCTGAAGTGCAGTGGCACCATCTCAGCTCACTGCAACCTCCACCTCCTGGGTTAAAGCAATTCCCCTGCCTCAGCCTCCCGGGTAGCTGGGATTACCGGCATGGGCCACCACACTCAGCTAATTTTCATATTTTTAGTAGAGGTGGGGTTTCACCATGTTGGCCAGCCTGGTCTCGAACTCCTGACCTCAGGTGATCCACCTGTCTTGACCTCCCAAAGTGCAGGGATTATAGATGTGAGCCACCACGCCCAGCAAACATTTTCATTACCAGAGACCCCCAGGGTAATTTTTATTTTATTACAAAAGACATTTTATATCGCACACAAGCTTATGGATTAACTTTACTTATTTATATTCCTTTTCCCCGCACATGAGCAAAATTTCTGCCTGGAAATACTAAATGTTATGATTTGCCACAACTCTTTAGTAAGCAGTAACTTCTGCATGCTGCTCAGAGAGTCCCAGCCTTTCCCTGTGCACTCCCTAATGCGTCAGATCACAAGGACACTCCGTCCCTACTTGTCTCAAGTTCCAGACAGATGGAAGATACAACATCTCCCAACACTTTGCTCTCTTGCTTTGCTTCATTAAGCCCTAAGATGAGCAGCTTGTGAAACGACTTCACATGGATCAGTCCCAGGGCCTCCCCCAAGGCTGATACGATTTAATAAAACTAGGCTGGGCACGGTGGCTCACACCTGTAATCCCAGCCCTTCGGGAGGCTGAGGCGGGCGGATCATGAGGTCAGAAGATCGAGACCATCCTGGCTAACACAGTGAAACCCCGTCTCTACTGAAAATACAAAAAAATTAGCCAGGTGTGATGGGGGGCGCCTGGCAGAGTCTTGCTCTGTCACCCAGGCTGAAGTGCAGTGGCACAGTCTCAGCTCACTGCAGCCGCAACCTTCCAGGTTCAAGTGATTGTCCTTCCTCAGCCTCCTGAGTAGCTGGGACTACAGGTGAGCACCACCATACCTGGCTAATTTTTGTACTTTTAGTAGAGATGGGGGTTTCACCATATTGGCCAGGCTGGTCTGGAACTCAGGTCCTCAAGTGATCCGCCTGCCTCTGCCTCCCAAAGTGCTGGGATTACACATGTGAGCCACCAAGCCCAGGTGAAAGCTCTTTTTTTCCTGGCAAAATGTTCATGGTTTGTTTGTTTATTTATTTATTTATTTATTTATTTATTTATTTTACTCTTTTAAAAATTGCAGGCTGGGCAACATAGTGAGACCTTGTCTCTATGAAAAAATTTAAAAATTGCATGGTGCATGGTGGTTCATGCCTATAATCCCAACAGTTTGGGAGGCCAAGGTGAGCTGATCACTTGAGGTCAGGAGTTCAAGACCAGCCTGGGCAACATGGTGAAACCCCATTTCTACCAAAAACACGAAAAATAGCCAGGTGTGGTGGCATGTGCCTGTAATCCAAGCTACTTGGGAGGCTGAGGCAGAAGGATCACTTGTACTCAGAAGACCAAAGCTGCAGTGAGCTGAGATTGCACCATTGTATTCCAGCCTCAGCAACAGAGACCTTGTCTCAAAAAAAAATGAAAAAGAAAAAAAAAAGATGTAAAATATATGTAATATAAAAGTCACCATTTCAATAATAGTCTTTCTTTTCTTTTCTTTTTTTTTTGAGACAGGATTTCACTCTGTTACCCAGGCTGAAGTGCAATGGTATGATCATAGCTCACTGCAACTGTAAATTCAAGCAATCCTGCCCCTCAGCCTCCCAAGTAGCTAGGACTACAGGTGTACACCATCACTGCACCCAGACACTTTTTAAAAACCTTTTCGTAGAGATGAGGTCTTGCTATGTCGCCCAGGCTTGTCTCACACTCCTGGCCTCAAGCCATCCTCCTGCCTCAGCCTCCCAAAGTGTTGAGATTACAGGCACGAGCCACCATGCCCAGCCAACCATCTGGAAGTATACAATTCAGTGGCATTAATAACCTTTACCGTGTTGTGCAACAATCACCACTATCTATTTCCAAACATTTTCATCACCCTAGACAGAAACTGTGTACGTATTAAGCAATAATTCTCCATTCTGTCTTCTCTGCATGCCTTGGTAACCTCTATTCTACTTTTTGTTTCTGTAAATTTGTATATTCCAGATATTTCATGTCAGGCCTCTGAGCCCAAGCTAAGCCATCATATCCCCTGTGACCTGCACGTATACATCCAGATGGCCTGAAGCAACTGAAGATCCACAAAAGAAGTGAAAATAGCCTTAACTGATGACATTCGATCATTGGGATTTGTTTCTGCCCCACCCTAACTGATCAATGTACTTTGTAATCTTCCCCACCCTTAAGAAGGTTCTTTGTAATTCTCCCCACTCTTGAGAATGTACTTTGTGAGATCCAACCCCTGCCCACAAAACATTGCTCCTAACTCCACCGCCTATCCCCAAACCTATAAGAACCAGGGATAATCCCACCACCCTTTGCTGACTCCTTTTTCGGACTCAGCCCGCCTGCACCCAGGTGAAATAAACAGCCTTGTTGCTCACACAAAGACTGTTTGGTGATCTGTCTTCACACGGACGCGTGTGACATTTCACAAGTGGAATTATACAACATTTGTTGTTTTGTGTCCGACTTCTTTCATTTAGCGTAATTTTTTCAAGATTCATCTGATGTAGCACATGGCAGAACTGCATTCTATTGCATAATATGACTACATAATATTCCATTGTATGCATATATCACATTTTATTTGCATTCATCTGTTGATGGACACATGAGTCGTATCCACCTTTTGGCTACTATGAATAATGCTGCTGTGAACACTGGTGTATAAATATCTGTTTGAGTCTCTGATTCCAGTTCTTTTAGGTATACACCTAGGAGTGGAATTGCTGGGTCATATGATAACTCTATGTTTAACTTTTTTTTGTCCATTTTATTTATTTATTTTTGTAATTATTATTATTTGTAATTATTTTATTTTAGATTCAGGTGGTCAGTGCGTAGGTTTGTTACATGTGTATACTGTGTGACACTGAGGCTTGGGCCTAATAATCCCATTGCCCAAGTAGTGAACATAGTACCCAGTAGGTAGTTTTGCAACCCTTCCCCCCAACCTTTGGAATCTCCAGTGTGTGTTGGTCCCATATTTGTGTACATGTGTACCAAATATTTGGTTTCCACTTATAAGTGAGAACATGCGGTATTTGGTTTTCTGTTTCTGCTTTAATTCACTTATGATAATGGCCTCCAGCTGCATCCATGTTGCTGCAAAGAAATAATTTCATTCTTTTTTATGGCTGCGTAGTATTCTATGCTGTATATATAACCACATTTTCTTTATCCAGTTCACTGTTGACGGATACCTGGGTTGATTCCATGTCTTTTTTTTCTTTTCTTTTTTTTCTTTTTGAGATGGAGTCTTGCTCTGTCGCAAGACTGGAGTGCAGTGGTGCCATCTTGGCTCAGTGCAACCTCCAACTCCCTGGTTCAAGTAATTCTCCTGCCTTAGCCTCACGAGTAGCTGGGATTACAGCCACGCACCACCATACCTGGCTAATTTTTGTATTTTTGGTATAGAAGGGGTTTCACTATGTCGGCCAGGCTTGTCTCAAACTCCTGACCTCAGGTAATCCACCTGACTCAGCCTTCCAAAGTGCTGGGATTACAGGCGTGAACCATCACACCCGGCATTTTTTTGTTTTGTTTTGTTGTTTTTGAAATAGGGTCTCACTTTGTCACCCAGGCTGGAGTGCAGTGGCGAGATCTCAACTCACTGCAGCCTTGACCTCCCGGGTTCAAGTGATCCTCCTGTACCCAAGTAGGTGGGAATACAGGTGTGCACCACTATGCGTGGTTATTTTTTGTATTTTTATTTTGTAGAAATGGGGTTTTGCCTTGTTGTCCAAGCTGGTCTCAAACTCCTAAGCTCAAGCGATCCGCCTGCCTCGGCTTCCCAAAGTGTTAGGATTACAGATGTGAGCCTCTGTGCCTGGCCTGACTCCATGTCTTTGCTATTATGAATAGTGCTACAATAAACATGCGAATGCAGGCGTTTTTTGCTAGAATGATTTAGTTTCTTTTGAGTATATACACATAATGGGATTGCTGGGTCAAATAGTAAATCTTTTTTTAGTTATATGAGAAGTCTCCACACTGTTTTTCATAAGGGCTGAACTAATTTGCATTCCCACTAACAGTGTAAAAATGTTCTTTTTTCCTCCAAAAGCTCGCCATCATGTTGTTTTTTGACTTTTTAATAATAGCCATTCTGACTGGTATGAGATGGTATCTCATTGTAGCTTTGATTTGCATCTCACTGATGATTAGTGATCTGAGCATTTTTTATAAGTTTCTTGGCCACTTGTTTTTTGTTGTTGTTTTGTTTGTTTGTTTTTGAGGCAGAGTCTCTCTCTGTCGTCCAGGCTCTGTCGCCCAGGCTGGAGTGCCGTGGCGTGATCTTGGCTTACTGCAACCTCCGCCTCCTGGTTTCAAGCGATTCTCCCACCTCAGCCTCCCTAGTAGCTGGGATTACAGACTTGCACCACCACAGCTGGCTAATTTTTGTATATTTTGTAGAGATGGGGTTTCGCTGTGTTGCCTAAGCTGGTCTCAAACTCCTAAGCTCAAGCGATCCACCTGCTTTGACCTCCCGAAGTGTTAGGATTACAGATGTGAGCCACTGTGCCCAGCCTGACTCCATGTCCTTGCTATTATGAATAGTGCTTCAATAAACATACGAGTGTGATGTTTTTTGGTAGAATGATTTATTTTCCTTTGAGTATATACACATTAATGGGATTGCTGAGTCAAATGGTAAATTTTTTTTAGTTATTTGAGAAATCTCCAGACTGCTTTCCATAAAGGCTGAACTAATTTGCATTCCCACCAAATAATAGCCATTCTGACTGGAATGAGATGGCACCTCATTGTAGCTTTGATTTGCATCTCACTGATGATTAGTGATCTGAACATTTATTATGTTTGTTGAACTTTTTTTTTTTTTTTGAGACAGAGTCTCGCTCTGTGTCCCAGGCTGGAGTGCAGTGGCACAATCTCGGCTCACTGCAACCTCCACCTCCCAGGTTCAAATGATCCTCCCACCTCAGCCTCCCAAGTTGCTGGGATCACAGGAGTGTGCCACCACGCCTAGTTATTTTTTTGTATTTTAGTAGAGACAAGGTTTCGTTATGTTGGCCAGGCTGGAACACTTTACTGGCCACTTGTATGTGTTCTTTTGAGAGGTGTCTGTTCATGTTTTTTACGTCCTTTTTCATGGGGTTGTTTTTTTCTTGTTGATTTAAGTTCCTTATAGATTCTGGATATTAGTGTTTTGCTGAATGCATAGTTTGCAAATGGTTTCTTCCATTCTGTAGGTTATCTGTTTACTCTATTGATTGTTTCTTCTGCTATGCAGAAGCTCTTTAGTTTAATTAGGTTCCAACTGTCAATTTTTGTTTTTGTTGCATTTGCTTTTGAGAACTTAGTCGTAAATTCTTTGTCTAGGCCAATGTCTAGAAGAGTATTTCCTAGGTTTTCCTTTAGGATTTTTATACTTTTAAGTCTTAGAGTTAAGGTTTTAATCCATCTTGAGATAATTTTTGTACATAGTGAGAGGTTGGGGTCCAGTTTCATTCTGCATATGGCTAGCCAGTTTTCCCAGCACCATTTATTGAATAAGGTATCCTTTCCAATTCTTTATCTGTGTTGACTTTGTAGATCGGTTGGTTATAGGTGCACAGCTTTATTCCAGGGGTCTCTATTCTGTTCCATTGGTTTTGTTTAGGATTGTGTTGGCTATTCAGGCTCTTTATGGTTCCATATGAATTTTAGAATATTTTTTTCTGATTCTATGAAAAATGACATTGGTAATTTGATAGGAATAGCATTGAATCAGTAGATTGCTTTGGGCAGGATAGACGTTCTATATGTTTAACTTTTTGAGAAACCACCAAACTGTTTTCCACAGTGACTGCACTATTCTACATTCCCACCAACAATGTACGAGGGTTCCAATGTCTTCACATCCTCACCAACATAGGTTTTTCTTTTTTATGCTTTGTTTTTTGTTTCTGAGATGGAGTCTCGCCCTGTTGCTCAAGCTGTTTTGCTCAACCAAGTTGCCATGGTGCCCAGCGTCAGTCTGTACTTTTAAGAATTTATTTACAGCCGGACGTGGTGGCTCATGCCTGTAATCCCAGGACTTTGGGAGACCGAGGCAGGCGGATCATGAGGTCAAGAGATCAAGACCATCCTGGCTAACCTGGTGAAACCCGTGTCTACTAAAAAATACAAAAAAAAAAAAAAAAAAATTAACTGGACATGGTGGCGGGTGCCTGTAGTCCCAGCTACTCAGGAGGCTGAGGCAGAAGAATGGCGAGAACCTTGGAGGTGGAGCCTGCAGTGATCTGAGTTCATGCCACTGTACTCCAGCCTGGGAGACAGAGCGAGACTCCATCTCAACAACAACAACAAAAAAGCAAAACAGGCCGGGCGCGGTGGCTCAAGCCTGTAATCCCAGCACTTTGGGAGGCCAAGACGGGCGGATCACGAGGTCAGGAGATCGAGACCATCCTGGCTAACATGGTGAAACCCCGTCTCTACTAAAAAGTACAAAAAACTAGCCGGGCGAGGTGGCGGGCGTCTGTAGTCCCAGCTACTCGGGAGGCTGAGGCAGGAGAATGGTGTGAACCCGGGAGGCAGAGCTTGCAGTGAGCTGAGATCTGGCCACTGCACTCCAGCTGTGCGACAGAGCGAGACTCCGTCTCAAAAAAAAAAAAAAAAAGAATTCATTTACAACCTAGAGTTCCACTGAACCTCAGATGGCAGACTCTAGTGTCAAGGGTGGTGCCTTTTTAAATTCAGGACCAGGCCAGGCGCGGTGGCTCACGCCTGTAATCCCAGCACTCTGGGAGGCCGAAGCAGGCAGATCATGAGGTCAGGAGATCAAGACCATCCTGGCTAACACAGTGAAACCCCGTCTCTACTAAAAAATTAAAAATTTAAAAAAAAAAAAAAAAACAGCCAGGCATGTTGGCGGGCGCCTGTAGTCCCAGCTACCCCGGAGGCTGAGGCAGGAGAATGGCATGAACCTGGGAGGCGGAGCTTGCAGTGAGCTGAGATCGCGCCAGGGCACTCTGGACTGGGCGACAGAGGGAGACTCTGTCTCAAAAAAAAAAAAGAATTTATTTACAACCTAGAGTTCTATCAACCTCAGATGGCAGACTCTAGTGTCAAGGGTGGTGCCTTTTTAAATTCAGGACCAGGCCAGGCCTGGTGGCTTACGTAATCCCAGCACTTTGGGAGGCCAAGGCAAGTGGATCACTTGAGGTCAGGAGTTCGAGACCAGCCTGGCCAACATGGTGAAAACCCGTCTCTACCAAAAATACAAAAATTGGCTGGGGATGGTGGCACGTGCCTGTAATCCCAGCTACTCAGAAGGCCGAGGCAGGAGAATCGCTTGATCCTGGGAGGTGGAGGTTGCAGTGAGCTGAGATCGCGCCACTGCACTTCAGCCTGGGCTACAGAGCCAGACCCTGTCTAAAAATAATAATAATAATAATAACAATAATAAATTCAGGACCAAATGGAGGAGCAGGTTGCTTAACCACGGAACTGGTCCCTCCCAGTTCTATCATATTTTAGGATAGAGCAATCAAAAACTAAAATGAAAATGAAAACAAAAGAAAGCAGAGGATCACTCATTAGTTTAACAAAGGTTTTTGTTTTGTTTTGTTTTTTTGAGATGGAGTCTTGCTACACCCAGGCTGGAGTGAAGTGGTTCAATCTCGGCTCACTACAACCTCCACCTCCCAGGTTTAAGTGATTCTCCTGCCTCAGCCTCCTGAGTAGCTGGAATTACAGATGTGCATCACCATGCCTGGCTAATTTTTGTATTTTTAGTAGAGTTGGGGTCTTGCCATGTTGGCCAGGCTGGTCTCAAACTCTTGATCTCATGTGATCTGCCTGCCTCAGCCTCCCAAAGTGCTGGAATTACAGGCATGAGCCACTGCACCTGGCCAGAGCTTTAAGTTAGTACCTTTGCATTGTTCTAAGCACTAAGCTGGGGTATTTTGTTACAACAGCAATAGGATGCAATTCCTCATTTGCTTTATAAAGCACCCTGCAGTATTGGGGGCAGCCCTCAGAGGACCAGAGTCTGACTATGTGCTGCCTCCACAGAAGCTGCGTGGTTTGGGGCAACGGACTGTGTCATGCCAAGACTCGTCCATGTGTAGCAGATGGGGACAGCAGTGTTTGCCTCACAAAGCTGTGAGAATTAGAGTTAAACTATGTCAAACAGCCGTGACATAGGCTCTTAGTAAGGGGAAGCTGTTTACTACGATCTGTGTCATCACTATTTATTTACTTATTTTTAAAACACTTTTCTTTGCCTGGGAAACATGGTGAGGCCCCATCTCTACTAAAAATAAAAACATTAAAAAAAAAATACCCGGGCCTGGTGGTGCACACCTGTGATTCCAGCTGTTGAGAGGCTGAGGCTGAGGCAGGAGGATCGCTTGACCCTGGGGGTTGGAGACTGCAGTGAGCCAAGATCATGCCACTGCACTCCAGCCTGGGTGACAGAGAAAGACCCTGCCTAAAATACATACATGCATACATACATACATACATACATACATACAATGCTTTAATTAGGAAGTGGATGGCAGAGAGGGACCTCGTTTAGAATCAGGATGCAGGGAGGGAAAGGGATCACAGGATGCCACGGAGGAGGAATGAGAAGTTCTATTCTAGGGAGCAAGGCAGTGGCCCCGGCTGCCCTCCCTCTCCCCTTTCTCCTGGTCCAGCAGTGTCACCGCCAAGCTCCTCAACCGTTAGCTACCACACTCAGGAATTCTCTCTGCCCCATCTTCCTTATCCCCACCAAGCCCTGCTTTTTCTCCATCTAAACCCACCCATAAGCCAGGGGTTTTGTTTCTCCTTCTTCATCATGATTCAGGTGTCTTTGGTTATATTTGCTTGTATTTGGTCATTCTGGCCTTCCTTGTGCAACATAGATGTCCTGTCTAGATAGGTCTTGAGTTATCGGTCACATACTGTAGTGAAGTGTGTCTTTGCTCATGTTAGGCTGGGCCCCAGCAACCACTTCTGCACCATGTACCTCATTTCCCATGGCTGTAAGGAGTTCATTGGCTCAGGATGGACACCTTATGCAAGCCAGGAATTGGGATTTATCACCTAGACAGCCCTACTCTGAACTGGCTGGAACGATACCATCACTCCCTACCGGCCATATTCCATCAGGTTAGGGGGAGGGAGGAGTCAAGAACCAGCAGACATCTAGGGAAATGGCTCAGTGGTTTCATGGTTCCCTGATGTAATGTATCCCCCACCACCCCCCACTTCCCTTTTTTTTTTTTGAGAGCTCTGTCACCCAGGCTGGAGTGCAGTGGTGCAAGCACAGCTCACTGAGGCCTCACCCTCCCAGTCTCAAGCAATCAATCCTCTTACCTCAGCCTCGCAAGTAGCTGGGACTACAGGCACACACCACCAACTTTTGTATTTTGGGTTTTTTATAGAGATGGGGCTTCACTACATTACCCAAGCTGGTCTCAAATTCCTAGGCTCAAGCGATCCGCCTGCCTCAACTTCCCAAAGTGCTGGGATTATAGGTGTGAGCCACTGCACCTGGCTGATCTGTGTCATGCACATCCGTGTGAATGGACCACCAAAGAGGCTTTGTGTGAGCAACAAGGCTGTTTATTTCACCTGGGTGCAGGAGGGCTGAGTCCGAAAAGAGAGTCAGCAAAGGATGGTGGGATTATCACTGGTTCTTATAGGTTTTGGGATAGGCGGTGGAGTTAGGAGCAATGTTTTGTGGGCAGGGGTTGGATCTCACAAAGTACATTCTCAAGGGTGGGGAGCATTATAAAGAACTTTCTTAAGGGTGGGGGAGATTACAAAGAACCTTCTTAAGGGTGGGGGAGATTACAAAGAACCTTCTTAAGGATGGGGGAGATTACAAAGTACATTGATCAGTTAGAGTGGGGCAGAAACAAATCCCAATGGTGGAATGTCATCAGTGAAGGCTATTTTCACTTCTTTTGTGGATCTTCAGTTGCTTCAGGCCATCTGGATGTATACGTGCAGGTCACAGGGGATATGATGGCTTAGCTTGGGCTCAGAGGCCTGACATTTGTGAGTTCTTATTGTCCCCACTAGGCCAACTCACTAAACCTACCAGATGTTTGCACAGTCAGTATCCTCATAGGAAAGGACCAATGAATTGGGATGGGGACTAATACATGCTGAGTGCCTGCTTTGGCCAGGCACCTGGCTTCTAGTCATTCCTCACAGGCATCCAATGAGGCAGGTGGTATTTTTCTCATTCGACAGATGAAGAGCTAAGGTTCAGTCACAGAGGTCAAGTAACCTGCCCAATATCTCACAGGTAAATTGTAGTGGATTCCTTCTCATTCTAGAGCTCACCTTAAAATAAAGGCCAGGAGCTGTGGCTCACGCCTGTAATCCCAACACTTTGGGAGGCCAAGGCGGGTGGATCACCTGAGATCAGGAGTTCGAGGGCAGCCTGGCCAACATGGCATAACCCCGTCTCTACTAAAAACACAAAAATTAGCTGGGTATGGTGGCATGTGCCTGTAATCCCAGCTACTCAGGAGGCTGAGGCAGGAGAATCGCTTGAACCTGGAGGGCGGAGGTTGCAGTGAATGTGGTACCATATGCCTGTAGTCCCAGCTGTTTTGTTTCATTTAATTTAATTTAGGAGAGCTAAATAATTAAACATGAGGCCAAAGTACATAAGAAAGTGGCAGTCTTTTATTGCAAATATGTGCACACTCTCGGGCGAGGTTCTCTGGTCCTCAGGTGTGGAGGGGCCAGGGAAGTCGCACCCGCGCTCTTGGGTGATGTTCTCCGGTCCACAAATGCGGGGGCCAAAGAAGTCACGCCGGCTCCTGCCGGCAGTGGACTTTTATGCATTGGTACTGGAAGGGGGAGGGCAGTGGGCAGGATAAGGGCGTGATAGGGGCGTCTCCATAGGCGTGGCCGGGTAAGTTTTGATCTCTTCAGATTGACGTCACCTGGCGCATGCTCGGTTGATCAGCATCTTCCTGGGCGCGGGCTGCATTTTCCCGCGCGTGGGAAAGTTGGTGAGGAAGAACCCGGAAGCAACATGGATTGTGCCTCCTTGTTCACCTTCCTCCATCTTGTCCTTTCTCCCTCACCCAAATAGTCCAACCTCTTATTGATTATAAGAATTTGGGGCGCCATTGTCTGTCTGGCTGCTTCCTGCTGTTAGGGGGCGTAGTTAGGGTCTGAGGTTGGCAGTTGGGTGTAGGGATGCAGGAGCATTTGGTTGAAGGTGACTCGGGTGATCTCTTGGACCCTGGCTCAGAGAAATTTTATTAAAATGGGAGCAAGACATAACATAAGACAGAGGATTAGTATGGAAATTAGGAATGGAAGCATCTGTTGTACTACAGGCAGCAGCCATACCGGTGGTCCGGGGGTTAAGGGGGTGTTAAATTGTTGAAGCTCTTTTTTGATTTTGTTTAAAGTTTGGATGTTGGTGCCAACCAGGCCTGATTCGTTTATATAATAGCAACACTCTTCTCCTAGGAAGAGGCACGTTCTTCCTTTTTCGGCAGTAAAAAGATCTAATGCCCGCCTATTTTGTGCTGCTACCTGGGCTACTGAGGTGATCTGACGTAAAGAGGCCAGGCTTTCAGCTGAAGCCTCTATGGCTGCCTGGACCTGAGTGGAGAGAGTCCGTGGGGACTGAACTGAGTGGGCAAGAGCCCCTGTCCCAAGTCCTGAGGCTATTAGGGACGATGCTAGGGAAACCCCAATAAGTAAGGGAAGAAAAATGGCCCGCTTTTGGATTTTATTGCTGGGAGTGGTAAGCTGGGAAGCTAGTTCGGACAATTCTCCTTTGCTATATAGAGTTAAGCTAGGCACTAAAGACACTGGAATGCAAAGGGATTGGGTGATGGAGGTATAGTTAAGAGTTTTAGATAGAGTTTGGTCACACCAAAAGTAGCCTCCAACGGGGGCCATCTGGGTCCCGTTGGGAGCTTGGGTGCAATTACACTAGGAAGAGTTTGGGATAGAGTAACAGAAAGGAAGGGTTGGATTTTCTGGATTTCGGTATAATGGGACCTGGGGCAGGGATGTTACTTGAAGGGGGTTAGTAGAGTTAGTCATGATATTGAAAGCGGTTGGTAGCGGGACTGCCATTAAGGGAGCTTTTCCGAGTGCAGCGCAAAGGAAGCAGTGGGAGAGGTTCCTTACTCCAGCAGCCTGGGTTAAGTTAAGTCCCTGGTGAATAAGTATTAGCCATGAGAATGGGTCCTCATTGTTAGGGGGACTTGGGGGGCTTAACAGCTTCTGTATTTTCTGTTCATGAGATTTTATAACTGAGGTTAAATTTTGTAGGGCCTGTACACTCTTAGGAAGATGTACTTGTTTACTCTTAGGGAGGCGTACTTGTTGCACGTATACTCTCTTTATTTGGAGGGTTGCAGTGGGATATGAGGACAAAGATGTTGCATATAGTCCACCTTTAACTCCCTGAGACTAGCGGGGGTCCCAGGGATCCTTAATATTAAGAATGTATCCTCCTGATGTTCTATTTCTTACAAAAGGTCGATCATTGGGGTGCAAATGCCATTTGCACCCATTAAACCTATCTCATGCATGTTGCAATAGTTGTAAGGACACCCCAGGTTGGTCTCTTGCCAGTCATTTTTACACTTATATTCAGTTTGGTCGTACAAGAAACATATGACTGGGCGGTCGTAGTTGCTGACAGAACTCAGGTGAAAGTTAAGGAGGAGGGCAGCTTGACAGCCCTGGGGGGAGCAATCTGCAGTACCTTGCATTTGTGAGTGAGCAACGGCGCTTACCGGCGGCAGACTTTTATGCCTGGGAGCTGGAAGGGGAGGAGTTTGGGGCGTGTGTGTAGGAGTGGCTTCTTGAATTTCGGTGTCCTCGGCTTGACGTCACTCTGCGCATGCTCAGTTGATTTGGTTCTTTTCCCGGGCATGGGAGAATCTGTGATGAAGAACCCGGAAACAACAGGGACTGCCCCATCTTGTTCACCTTCCTCCATCCTGTCCCTTCTCCCTCACCCAAACACCAGCTACTAGGGAGGCTGAGGCAGGAGGATCACTTGAGTCTGGTAGTTTGTAGTTGCAGTCAGCTATGATTGCACCACTGCACTCCAGCCTGGGGCAACAGAATGAGACCCCGTCTCAAAAACAACAGGAAACTACAAATAAGGAAGGAAGGAGGGAGGGAGGGAAAGAAGGAAGGAAGAAAAGTTTAAAAAAAAAAGCCTGGGCCGGGCGCGGTGGCTCAAGCCTGTAATCCCAGCACTTTGGGAGGCCGAGATGGGCGGATCACGAGGTCAGGAGATCGAGACCATCCTGGCGAACACAGTGAAACCCCGTCTCTACTAAGAAATACAAAAAATAGCCGGGCGAGATGGCGGGCGCCTGTAGTCCCAGCTACTCGGGAGGCTGAGGCCGGAGAATGGCGTGAACCCGGGAGGCGGAGCTTGCAGTGAGCTGAGATCCGGCCACTGCACTCCGGCCTGGGCGACAGAGCGAGACTCCGTCTCAAAAAAAAAAAAAAAAAAAAGCCTACCTATGTTGTAAAAGGGAGTTTGTTCCTAAAATCAGCCTCCCCAGGAACTCAGAGGCCAGGGTTTTTATGGATAATTGGGGCAGAGGTGCTGCTGATTGGTTGGGGATCAGATCATAGGGTGTGGAAAGCAGTCCTTCTGCACTGAGTCAGCCTCTGAGCAGGGTCATGAGTCACGAGGCTGGGTGGAGTCAGTCAGTTGCCGGAAAGCAGAAGTCATCTCCAAAGAACGATCGCAGGTTCTAGAATCATGACGTCATCTACAGGAGCAATTGGGGAAGTAACAAATCTTGTGACCTCTGGCCACATAACTCTTGAGCAGTAAGAGATTATAGAAAGGCAAGCCAAAGAACAGTGCTGATTATACGTTAACTATGCCTACATTTTAGCAGAATTCAGGCCCCTCGCATAATCCTAATCCTATGGCCTTTCTTCAGTCTCACAAAGGTAGTTTCAGTCCCTGAACAAGGAGGAGGTCCGTTTTAAGGAGGGACTATTATTATCCTTGCTTCCAAGCTTAACTGTAAACTAAATTCCTCCAAAGGTTAGCTTGGCCTATGCTCAAGAATGAGAGAGGACAGCCAGCCTGTGAGGCTAGAAGCAAGATGGAGTCAGCCATGCCAGGTGTCTTCCATGGTCATAATCTTTGCAAAGGTGGCCTCATAACCGAAGTTGTAAGTGCAGTGCAGCTGATTCGATGGCACTATGGTCACTTAGGAAACACTGTTCTAGAGGTCACTGCAGCCATTGGGGTGTGGGCTTCAGAGGATTCACCAGTGAACACACACTGTCGATATTGTTCCAGCTTTTTGACTCCTTACCTAGGTAGATACTTGGTCCACTAGGAGATGGCCCAGGGGCCTACCATAGGAAAAATGATTCTCTGAATTGCAACATGTCTTCCTCTCCCAACCCCCAGAAGATGAGCTGTTTTTAACTTTCACCTAAGGCTAACTGACCCTGTAATCCTTAGATTGTCATCAGTGATTCTTTTCTTCATAGAGCACAGGCTTCAAGGGGAAGAGTGTGAGTCTTAGGAAAAGCATGACCACAAGGACTGCCACGATCTAGCTCCTGACTACCACATCAGCCTCAACTCCACGCCTATGCTGATTTTGTGTTCTAATGACTCCAGACTGTTCGTGGACCTACACTCACAATGCTGCCTTTTTTTTTTTTTTTTTTTTTTTGAGACAGGATCTTGTTCTGTCACCCAGCTGAAGTGTAGTGGCACGATCTCAGCTCACTGCAACCTCCCTGGCTCCCAGAATCCTCCCACTTTAGCCTCCTGAGTAGCTGGGACTACAGGCGTGCACCACCATGGCCAGCTAATTTTTGTCTTTTTAGTAGAGACGGGGTTTCACCATGTTACCCATTCTGGTCTTGAGCTCCTGGGCTCAAGCAATCCTCCTGCCTCAGCTTCCCAGAATGCTGGAATTACAGGTATGAGCCTCCGCACCCCACCTTCATAATGATGCTTCTCATCTCCAAGCCTCTGCTTGTGCTGTTCCCTCCCTGTGCCCAGGACACATACTAATACCCTATCTAAACATTTTTGAGAAGTTTAATGCTTACTCGTCATCCAAGATTCATTTAGGGTGTCATGTCCTCTGGGAGCCTCCTCACTCCAGCGCTGGTCAGGTTCCACTATCTGTGTACCCACGATGGTTTTCCTTACAATTCTTTCTCATTTACAAAATCAAATTATGAAATCTGTTTAGTGGTCCATGTTTGTCTTTAGACTGTGAGCCTTTGAGTACAGGGCTACTTCTTACACATTTCATTATTTCTAGTGCTTATTCCAGTACCTGGCACATACTAGAGGCTCACTCAATAAATGTTTATTTATTTATTTATTTATTTTCAGAGATGGGGTCTTGCTGTATCTCCCAGGCTAAAGTGCAGTGGCATGATCATAGCTCACTGTAGCCTCCAGCTCCTGGGCTCAAGTGATCCTCCTGCCTCAGCCTCCCAAGTAGCTGGGACTACAGGCGCAAGCCAATACACCTGGTTAATTTTTGTTTTATTCTGTTTTTGGGTGTTTTTTTGTTTTTTTGTTTGTTTTGTTTTGAGTGGAGTCTCGCTCTGTCGCCCAAGATGGAGTGCAATGGTGCAATCTCGACTCACCACAACCTCTGCCTCTCTGGTTCAAGCAATTCTCCTGCCTCAGCCTCCTGAGTAGCTGGGACAACAGGCATCCGCCACTACGCCCAGCTAATTTTTGTATTTTTAGTAGAGACGGGGTTTTGCCATGTTGGCCAGGCTGGTCTCAAATTCCTGACATTGTGATCTGCCCGCCTCAGCCTCCCAAAGTGCTGGGATTACAGGCATGAGTCACTGCACCCGGCCATTTTTTAAATTTTTTAAGAGACAGAGTCTCACTGTCTTGCCCAGGCTGATTCCAAATTTCTGGCCTCAAGCAATCCTCCCACCTTGGCCTCCTGGGTATCTGGGACTATAGGCAGGAGCCACTGTCCCCAAAAATAAATGTTTATAAATGAATGAGATTTAACTACTTGGGACCTGTGTGACCTTGTCAAATCACTTAACCTTCTGGAGTCTAAGCTTTCTTTATGTGTGTAATAAGCTAATGATACCTCCTCCCTAAGACTGGCATGAGAATAAAATGAGATAATGTATATAAAAGCATTTATCATGGCACCTGGCTAATAGGAGATGACCGATAATTTTTTTTTTTTTTTTTTTTTTTTTGTGAGACGGAGTCTCACTCTGTCACCCAGGCTGGAGTGCAGTGGCGCGATCTCCGCTCACTGCAAGCTCCGCCGCCTCGTGGGTTCACACCATTCTCCTGCCTCAGCCTCCTGAGTAGCTGGGACTACAGGTGCCCGCCACCACGCCCGGCTAATTTTTTTTGTATTTTTAGTAGAGACGGGGTTTCACCATGTTAGCCAGGATGGTCTCGATGTCCTGACCTCGTGATCTGCCTGCCTCAGCCTCCCAAAGTGTTGGGATTACAGGCATGAGCCACCGCGCCCAGCATACCGATAATTTTTTAAGAGCTAAAAGAGGATTCAAGAAGTTATCTCAAAAACGAAATCAAGTTGGAAATTTAAAAATTCTTTGAACTGAATGACAATAATGACACAACCTATCAAAATCTCTGGGATACAGCAAAGGCGATGCTAAGAGGAGAGTTCATAACCCTAAAGGCCTATATCAAAAAAGACTGAAAGAACACAAACTGACATTCTAAGGTCACACCTCAAGAACTAGAGAAACAAGAACAAACCAAATGCAAACCCAGCGGAAGAAAGTAAATAACCAAGATCAGAGCAGAACTAAATGGAACTGAAACAAACAAACAAGAAAATACAAAAAATAAATGAAACAAAAAGTTGGTTCTTTGAAAAGATAAATAGAATTGATAGACCATTAGCAAGACTAACCAAAAAAAGAAGAGATAAAATCCAAATAACCTCATTAAGAAACAAAACAGGAGATATTACAATTGACACCACTGAAATACAAAAGATCATTCAAGGCTACTATGAACATCTTTACGCACATAAACTAGAAAACTTAGAAGAGATGTATAAATTCCTGGAAAAATACAACCCTCCTAGCTTAAATAAGGAAGAATTAGATACCCTGAACAGACCAATAACAAGCAGTGAGATTGAAATCGTCATTTAAAAATTACCAACAAAAAAAGTCCAGGACCAGACAGATTCACAGCAGAATTCTACCAGACATTCAAAAAAGAATTGGTACCAATCCTTTGACACTATTCCACAAGATAGACAAAGAAGGAACCATCCCTAATTCATTCTATGAAGCCAGCATCACCCTAATACCAAAACCAGTAAAGGACATAACCAAAGAAGAAAACTATACTCTGATATCTTTGAGGAAACATAGATGCTAAAATCCTTAACAAAATACTAGCTAACCAAATCCAAGAACATATCAAAGCTAATTGATATTTAAAAAATACTAGCTAATCAAATTCAACAACATATCATATTCATCCCTGGTGTGAAACCTGCCATGATCAAGTGGGTTTCATACCAGGGATGCAGGGATGGTTTAACATACGCAAGTTAATAAATGTGATACACCCCATAAACAGAATTAAAAACAAAGATCACGTGAGCATCTCAACAGATGCAGAAAACGCATTCAACAAAATCCAACATCCCTTTATGATTAAAACTCTCAGCAAAATCGGCATACAAGGGACATACCTCAATGTAATAAAAGCCATCTATGACAAACCCACAGCCAACATAATATTGAATGAGGAAAAGTTGAAAGCATTTCCTCTGAGAACAGGAATGAGACAAGGATGCCCACTCTTACCACTCCTCTTCAACATAGTACTAGAAGTCCTAGCCAGAGCAATCAGACAAGAGAAAGAAATAAAGAACACCCAAATTGGTAAAGAGGAAGTCAAACTGTCACTGTTTGCTGACGATATGATCATTTACCTTGAAAACCCTAAAGATGCCTCCAGAAAGCTCCTAGAACTGATGAAAGAATTCAGCAAAGTTTCCAGATACAAGATTAAGGTACACAAATCAGTAGGTCTTCTATACACCAACAGCGACCAAGCAGAAAATCAAATCAAAAACTCAACCCCTTTTAAAATAGCTGCAAAAAAATACAATAAAATAAAATATTTAGGAATATACTTACCCAAGGAGGCAAAAGACCTCTACAAGGAAAACTACAAACCACTGCTTAAAAAAAATCATAGATGACACAAACAAATGGAGACACATCCCATGCTTATGGGTGGGTGGAATCAATATTGTGAGAATGACTATACTGCCAAAAGCAATCTACAAATGCAATGCAATCCCCATCAAAATATCACCATCATTCTTCACAGAATTAGAAAAAAACAATTCTAAAATGCAAATGGAACCAAAAAAGAGCCTGCATAGCCAAAGCAAGACTAAGCAAAAAGAACAAATCTGGAGGTATCATACTACCTGATTTCAAACTATACTATAAGGCCATAGTTACCAGAACAACATGGTGTAAAAATAGGCACATAGACCAATGGAACAGAATAGAGAACCCAGAAATAAACCCAAATACTTACAGCCAACTGATCTTCAATAAAGCAAACAAAAACAAAGTGAGGAAAGAACACCCTTTTCAACAAATGGTGCTGGGAAAATTGGCTAGCCACAGTAAGGTCCTCTAAGCTGGCCGCACCATGGTCAAGCCATCATGACATTCCCCCGTCCTTGTGATAATGTACTTTGTGATATTCCCCCGTCCTTGTGAATGTACCTTGTAGCATTCCTCCCCTCTCTTGTGATAATACATCCTCCCTGTCCTTGTGAATATACTTTGTAACATCCTCCCCACCCTTGAGAATGTACTTTGTAACATCCATCCCCTGCTTGCAAAAAATTGCTCCTAACTCCACCACCCATCACGAACCTATAAGAACCAATGATAATCCCACCACCTTTCGCTGACTCCTTTCCTTTCTCAGACTCACCCCACTTGCACCCAAGTGAATAAACAGCCTTGTTGCTCACACTTAGCCTGCTCAGGTGTTCTCTTACACAGATGTGCATAATAGCCACAGGTACGAGAATGAAACTGGATCTTCATTTCTCACCTTATACAGAAGTCAACTCGAGATGGATTAAGGACTTAAATCTAAAACCTGAAACTATAAAAATTCTAGGAGATAGCGTTTTCTAGACACTGGCTTAGGCAAGGATTTCATGATCAAGAACCCAAACGGAAGTGCAATAAAAACAAAGATAAATAGTTGGGACTTAATTAAAGAGCTTTTGCACGGCAAAAGGAAGAGCCAGCAGAGTAAACAGACAACTCACAAAGTGGGAGAAAATCTTCACAATCTATACATCTGACAAAGGAGTAATATCCAGAATCTACAACAAACTCAAATAAATCAGTAAGAAAAAAACAAACACCCGGCACGGTGGCTCACACCTGTAATCCCAGCACTTTGGGAGGCTGAGGCGGGCGGATCACAAGGTCAGTAGATCGAGACCATCCTGGCTAACACGGTGAAACCCCATCTCTACTAAAGATACAAAAAATTAGCCAGGCGTGGTGGCAGGCCCCTGTAGTCCCAGCTACTCGGGAGGCTGAGGCAGCAGAATGGCGTGAACCTGGGAGGCGAAGCTTGCAGTAAGTGGAGATTGCGCCACTGCACTCCAGCCTGGGTGACAGAGAGAGACTCTGCCTCAAAATAAAATAAAATAAAATAAAATAAAATATAAAGAAAAAAACAAACAATCCCATCAAAAAGTGGGTTAAGGACAAGAATAGACAATTCTCAAAAGAAGATATACAAATGGCCAACAAACATATGAAAAAATGCTCAACATCACTAATGATCAGGGAAATGCAAATCAAAACCACAATGCAATACCACCTTACTCCTGCAAGAATGGTCATAACCAAAAAGTCAAAAAACAGTAGATCTTGGCATGGATGCAGTGATCTGTGTACACTTCTACACTGCTGGTGGGAATGTAAACTAGTACAGCCACTATGGAAAACAGTGTGGAGATCCCTTAAAGAACTAAAAGTGGAACTACCATTTGATCCAGCAATCCCACTACTGGGTATCTACCCAGAGGAAAATAAGTCATTATTCGAAAAAGAGGGCCGGGCGCGGTGGCTCAAGCCTGTAATCCCAGCACTTTGGGAGGCCGAGACGGGCGGATCACGAGGTCAGGAGATCGAGACCATCCTGGCTAACACGGTGAAACCCCGTCTCTACTAAAAATACAAAAAAACTTAGCCGGGCGTGGCGGCGGGCGCCTGTAGTCCCAGCTACTCGGGAGGCTGAGGCAGGAGAATGGCGTGAACCCGGGAGGCGGAGCTTGCAGTGAGCTGAGATCCGGCCACTGCACTCCAGCCTGGGTGACAGAGCGAGACTCCGTCTCAAAAAAAAAAAAAAAAAAAAAAAAAGAAAAAGATACTTGCACACGCATGTTTATAGCAGCACAAATCACAATTGCAAAATCGTGGAACCAACCCAATTGCCCATCAATCAAGGAACAGTTAAAGAAACTGTGGTATATATATACGTATATATACACATATACGTATATATATATACAGGAATGGAAAACCAAACATCATATGTTCTCACTGATATGTGTAAGCTAAGCTATGAGGATGAAAAGATATAAGAATGATACAATGCCAGCCTGGCCAACATGGTGAAACCTCGTCTCTACTAAAAATACAAAATTTAGCCGGGCATAGTGGCAGGCTCCTATAGTCCCAGCTACTCAAAAGGTGGAGGTGGGAGAATCGTTTGAATCCACGAGGCAGATGTTGCAGTGAGTCAAGATCACACTACTGCACTCCAGCCTGAGCAAGAGGGTGAGACTCTGTCTCAAAAAAAAAAAAAAAAAAAAAAAGATACAATGGACTTTGGGGACTTGGAAGGAAGAACGGCAGGGGGATGAGGAATAAAACACAACAAATATGGTGAAGTGTATACTGCTTGGGTGATGGGTGCACCAAAATCTCACAAATCACCGCTAAAGAACTTACTCATGTAACTAAATACCATCTGTACCCCAATAACTTATGGAAAAATAAAAATAAATAAATAATATAAATTTAAAAAAGAAGTTATCTGCTCCAGCCTCCTGCTTTCATCATCATCAAAAAGCATTCAGCCAGTCTCTCATGCTCCAGGTCTTAGATTGAAAGAAGATGGTAGCCGCAAGATGGCTTATTCTGGGGATGCATATTAGATTGAGTTTCAGTCCAAAAAACAACCCTCTCAAGGCCAAGGTCTCCAGAGCACATTCTGCCTGGCTACGCCTAAGTAAGTGAGCGAAGTTTGCGTATGAAAACAAGTCAAAGGATCCTTTTACTCAGACTCTCCCAGAACAATAAACACTCCAGATTTCCACCACTCTCTAAATCAGGAAATAAAAGTGAAACTGAATCAATGGTCCCAGGCTGATTACGTTCCAGAGATAGGATGCTATTTCTAAATTCTCACCCATCAATCCTTTTGTTTTCCACTCTGTAGATGATATCCATTTGCCCTTGTAATTGGGTGTGCAGGAAGGGTAAGCAGGCGCAACAGAGGCAAAGAGGGCAGGCTGGATAAACTGGCTGTTGTTTCATTGTAATGACTTGACTAAAATCAAATCAACGTACTATATTAGTATCTTTCTGACTCTCAATTTGCCCTTGAAATACAGGTGGAATCCATAGAAAGTTTAAACATCTGAGCACATGAGCCCCCTCAAGTCTCATTTAGGACTGGAGGTTTGTAAACCAAAGGTGGCTGCCCAAACCCAGAAGATAGAGGGTCCATCCTCAAGAGGCAGGACTCTGGACAGTTAGTTCAATGCATACTTCCTGTCTACCTTGGGCCAGGCACTGTGCTAACAGCTGGGGAGACGGATGCCAGTAAGACGTTGTGCCTGCGTTATAACTATCCTCATTTTACCAATGAGAAAACGGAGGCACAGACAGGGAAAGTAACTAGCTAAAGATCACAAAATAGAAAGAGGGAGAGCCAGCCGGGTTCGGTGGCTCACACCTGTAATCCTAGCACTTTGGGAGGCCAAGGAGGGTGGATTACCTGATGTCAGGAGTTCGAGACCAGCCTGGCCAACATGGCGAAACCCCGTCTCTACTAAAAATGTAAAAATTAGCTGGGTGTGTTGGTGGGTGCCTGTAATCCCAGCTACTTGGGAGGCTGAGGCAGGAGAATTGCTTGACCCCAGGAGGCGGAAGTTGCAGTGAGCCAAGATCCTGCCACTTCACTCCAGCCTGAGCGACAGAGTGAGACTCTGTCTAAAAAGAAAAAAAAAAAAAAGAAAGAGGGAAAGCCAGAATTCAAAGCCAGGAAGTCTATTTTCAGAGCCCATCCTGGTAACCATGAGGCTACTCTGCTCAAAGGTTCTCTAGGCACTGAGGTGCACAGAACTGCTGAACTCAGAGACAGACCCCACTGGCTAAGGCTTTGGGTCTGTCTAGAGAGAGAGAGAAAGAGAGAGAGAGAGAGTGTGTGTGTGTGTCTTATTTTGTTTTAAAGACATAGGGTCTCACTCTGTTGCCCAGGCTGGAATGCAGTGTCACAATCACAGCTCACTGCCACCTTGAACTCCTGGATTTAAAGAATCCTCCTGCCTTAGCCTCCTGAGTAGCTAAAACTACTACAGGCATGTGCCACTGTGCCTGGTTAATTTTTTTGTATTTTGTAAAGACTGGGTCTCGCTATGGTGCCCAGGTTGAGGTCTTGAACTTTTGGCCTCAAGTAATTCTCCTGCCTCAGCCTCCCAAAGTGCTGGGAGCCATCATGCTCCCAGGTGTGAACCATTATGTCTGGTCAGTTTATATTTTTGTCTTTAAAAAGGCAATGATGGCCAGGCATGGTGGCTCATGTCTTTAATCCCAGCACTTTGGGAGGCCAAGGCGGGCGGATCACCTGAGGTCAGGAGTTCGAGACCAGCCTGGCCAACATGGTGAAACCCTGTCTCTGCTTAAAATACAAAAATTAGCCGGGCGTGGTGGTATGCATCTGTAGTCCCAGCTACTTGGGAGACTCAGCCAGGCCTTGCTTGAACCCGGAGGCGGAGGTTGCAGTGAGCCGAGATCATGCCATTGCACTCCAGCCTGGGGGACAAGAGCGAGACTTTGTCTTAAAAGAAAAAAAAAAAAAAAAAAAAAAAGGCAATGGTGGAAAGACCTGCTGGGTTTGTGAATATAAAGGCTGACGTCATATTTAAACTATTTGGCAAAGAATCTGACTCTTGAAAATGTCTTATCAGATACCAGAAATGGACTTAGAGATCACTTGACTAAGTAGTTCAGATCTTTCTGACTAAACAATATACAGTGGGGAACATTATTAAAGTTCACAATCCATTTCATTTCTTTCTTTCTTTTTCTTTTTCTTTCTTTTTTTTTTTTCTTTTTTTTTTTTTTTGAGAGAGGCTCTCACTGTGTCACGATCCCAGCTCATTGCAGCCTTGACCTCCTGGGCTCAAGCAATCCTCCTGCCTCAGTTTCCTCTGTAGCTGGGACCAGAGGCATGTGCCACCATGCCTGGCTACTTTTTTTATTTTTTTGTTGCTTAGGCTGGTCTAAAACCCCTGGGCTCAAGTGATCCTCCCGCTTCGGCCTCCCAAAGTGTGGGGATTATAGGCGTGAGGCACCGTACCTGGCCCACTATCCATTTCTAAAGTGATTCTACAGAGATAGAGGCACAGGTTTAAAAATTTAAAAAGAAAAGAAGCCAAACTTATTAATGGGCCATAGTAAAGAGGCTGACATTGGTAACCCTTTTAGAAGACTGCCGGGTACCTCTTAAGCATTCTGAAGTGTTTGTTAAATAAATAAAATACAGCTGGTCCTTTGTATCTGCATCTGTGTACTGAAAATACAGTATTTGAAAAAAAAAACCCAAACAATAAAAAATAACAATACAACAATAACAAATTATGCAGATTTTAAAAACAATATAGTATAACAACTATTTACATAGTATTTACATTGTATTGTACTAGGTGTGATAAGTAATCAAGAGATGATTTAAAGTAGATAGGAGGCCGGGCCAGGCACAGTGGTTCACACCTGTAATCCCAGAACTTTAGGAGGCCAAGGCAGGCAGATCACCTGAGTTCGGGATGAGCCTGGCCAACAGGGTGAAACCCCATCTCTACTAAAAATATCACCAGGGTGTGTTGGTGTGTGCCTGTAATCCTAGCTACTCAGAAGGCTGAGACACAAGAATCACTTGAACCTGGGAGGCGG
The DNA here is from genome assembly GCF_003255815.1 of Theropithecus gelada. Classification (NCBI taxonomy): domain Eukaryota; kingdom Metazoa; phylum Chordata; class Mammalia; order Primates; family Cercopithecidae; genus Theropithecus; species Theropithecus gelada. The sequence continues at coordinate 45,514,009 of NC_037669.1, read as the reverse complement.
AGGTTGCAGTGAGCTGAGATCACATCACTGCACTCCAGCCTGGGCCACAGAGTGAGACTCTGTCTCTAAACAAATAAACAAATAACTACATGGGAGGCCAGACATGCTCATGCCTATAATCCCAGCACTTTGGGAGTTTGAGGTGGGCAGATTGCCTGGGCTTAGGAGTTTGAGACCAGCCTGGGCAACATGGTGAAACCCTGTCACTACAAAAAAAAAAAAAAAAAAAAAAAATTAGCCAGGCATGGTGGCATGCACGTATTGTCCCAGCTATTGGAGGGCTAAGGTAGGAGGATCATTTGAGCCCCGGAGATAGAGGCTACAGTGAGCCGAGATCGTGCCACTGTACTCCAGTGTCTCTAAAATATATATATATAACATATATATTACATATATATGTAAAATAAAGTATATGGGAGAGCTGGGCACTGTGGCATAGGCCTATAATCCCAGAAATTTGGGAGGCTGAGGCAGGAGAATCGCTCAAGTGCAGGAGTTGAAGACCAGTCTGGGCAACATAGTGAGACCCTATCTAAAAAAAAAATCTAATAAAATATATTAGAGGATGTGCATAGGATATATGCAAATAGAATACCATTTTATATCAGTGACTTGAGCAACCATGGATTTGGGTATCTGAAGGGGAGAGGAGTCCTGGAACCAAGCCCTCATGGATACTAAGGGAGGACTGTATAGACAACTAGCTGCGGGAGGAGACATGAAGACATGTCATTTGTAAGCTATAAAACACTATAAGAATGTCATTGCTATTCCTATTAGTTCTTATTCAAAATGCCTGAGAGTGAACGGACTGGAAAGATGTCATGAGACAGAGAATCAAACTTCTGGTTCTGCTGCTCAAACATTATCTGCCCTTCTCCCCAGCACCCTTCCTGGAACAGCCCCTCACCCCAGCTGCCTGTCCAGCCAAGTAGGGAGCAGGGGAGGGCTGTGTTCCTGGCACCCAGAGTTGGAACACAAAGTGCCCTGTCTCTCTCCCTTTCAGAGTCAAGCTCGTGCAGTTACTGGGAGTAGCAACAGTATACCTCGTGCAGCAGATTGGCAACATTCTGGATTAGATGGACTTTCGTGGGCTGCCTTGAGAACCTGATGACCAGTGGTAACCTCATTTCTGTGGGAACTGGCATTGGGAGTTTCAAATGACTGGCTTTGTAAACACTCTTTAATACATAGGCTATTCCAGAAGTGGGGACTGCTTGTACAGAGCCAAACAGAACCGCTAGAACTATGACAGGTACTTCAGAAGAGAATACACAGCTGTAGCAGACCATTACTATAAACTGCGAGATATCACCCCACGTAGAATCCCCTTTTCACCTTTTTTTTTTTTTTTTTGGAGACAGAGTCTCACTGTGTCACCAAAGCTGGAGTGTAAGTGGTGTGATCTTGGCTCACTGTAACCTCCGCCTCCCAGGTTCAAGCAATTCTCCTGCCTCAGCTGGGTGCCACCACACCCGGCTAATTTTTGTATTTTTAGTAGAGATAAGGTTTCACGATGTTGGCCGTGGTAGTCTCAAACTGCTGACCTCAAGTGATCGGCCAGCCTCAGCTTCCCAAAGTGCTAAGATAACAGGTGTGAACCACCAGGCCCGACCTCCCGACCTCCCGACCTCCCTCCCTCCCTTCCTTCCTTCCTTCCTTCTTTTTCTTTTTTTAAATTTAAAATTTTCTTTTATTATTTTTTTACTTATTATTTGTTTACATGGAGTCTTGCTCTGTCTTTCCCAGGCTGGAGGGCAGTGGCACAATATCGGCTCACTGCAGCCTCCATCTCCCAGGTTCAAGCGATTCTCTTGTCTCAGCTGGGACCGCAGGTACATGCCACCATGCCTGGCTAATTTATTTATTTATTTATTTTTTGTAGTGGCGATCTTGGCCATTTTGCCCAGCCTCCCTAGTAGCTGGGACTACAGGCTCCTGCCACCACACCCAGCTAATTTTGTATTTTTAGTAGAGATGGGGTTTCACTATGTTGGCCAGGCTGGACCCGAACTCCTGACCTCAAGTGATCCACCTGCCTCGGCCTCCCAAAGTGCTGAAATTAGAGGCATGAGCCATGGCGCCTGGCCCTTTTCTCTTTCTTTTACTGCCTAGGAGAGAGTCATAGTTGCGTATTCATCTGCCTCTAGGATCAAGTCAAGGGGAAAATGAAAGTGACTCATCAAGAATACGTGAAAGACAAAACTCCATGATGCAATGGAGGAATTAGCTGCCACAGATGCTACAAAGCAATATAAAGGCCGGGCGCGTTTATGAATTTGTGTTGGGCCATATTCAAAACCATCCTAGGCTGCATGTGGCCCATGGGCTGCAGGTTGGACAAACTTGCTCTAGTCCATGGTCTTTTTTTTTTTTGAGATGGAGTCTCACTCTGTCACCCAGGCTGGAGTGCAGTGGCACGATCTCGGCTCACCGCAACTTCCGCCTCCTGGTTCAAGCGATTCTCCTGCCTCAGCCTCCTGAGTAGCTGGGATTACAGGTGTGCACCACCATGCCCAGCTAATTTTTGTGTTTTTAGTAGAGACATGGTTTTTGCCATATTGGCCAGGCTGGTCTCGAACTCCTCACCTCAGGTGATCCACCCATCTCGGCCTCCCAAAGTGCTAGGATTACAGGCGTGAGCCACCGCACCCAGTCAGCCCCTGGTTTTTCAATCACACCTTGCTGTCTCCACCACATAGCCATATAAAAGAGCCACACTACTGAACTTCCAAAAGGTAGAAAGGTAGACAAGAAGAGAACATTTGGTTCTCATACATTTAGGAAGAACATTCAGTTCACCTTAGAATGATATCTTTATCTATCTGACAATTGATGGGGTTTTTTTTGTTGTTTTTTGTTTGTTTGTTTTTTGTTTTTTTTGAGACAGAGTCTCTGTCGCCCAGGCTGGAGTGCAGTTGCACAATCTTGGCTCACTGCAACCTCCACCTTCCAGGTGCAAGTAATTCTTGTGCTTCAGCCTCCCAAGTAGCTTGAACTACAGGCACGCACCACCATGGCCAGCTATTATTTTTGTATCTTTTGTAGAGACAGGGTTTTGCCATGTTGGCCAGGCTGGTCTCGAACCCCTGGCCTCAAATGACCCACCCATCTCAACCTCCCAAAGGACTGGGATTACAGGCATGAGCCACTGTGCCCAGCCCAACTGATGGATATTTTATCTGGCAGATGATGGTCTTTCTGGTTCACTTATTTACAGAAGAGTCATTCATTTATTCAACATATGTTTTTCATACCATGAATTTTTTAAGCACTGATGATACAAGGACAAGAAATAGTGCTATGCTCTGTAACTCTAACGTGTGTTATATATTTTCTTTTCTATGTATCAGCTGTTATAGATAAAAGAAGCCCACCTGCCCCATGGGGCTTACTTTCCAGTGGGGCTGTAGGGGACTAATTGTAAGTGCACTTCAGGTACTGTACTAGCAGTATTGAGGGACACAGAAGGGTCAGTGCTTTGTAGCCTGAGCAATCACTTCTGAGGCAAATTCACATACATATGCAGATAAAGCATCTGTATTAGTCAAGGTTCTCCAGAGGGACAGAACTTTTCATATATACATATATACATACATATATATGTATATATGAAAAGTAGTTTATGTATATATGAAAAGTAGTTTATTAGGGATATATGTATATATGAAAAGTAGTTTATTAGGGAGAATTGGCTCACATGATTACAAGGCAAAGGGCACGATAGGCCATCTGCAGTCTAGGGGAGAAGCCGGTAAGTGGCTCAGTCTGAGTCCAAAAGCCTCAGAATGAGGGAAGCCAACAGTGCAGGCTTCGGCCTGTGGCTGAACGCCCAAGAGCCCCTTACAAGCCACTGGTGCAAGTCCCAGAGTCCAAAGTTCAAAGAACCTGGAGTCTGATGTCCAAGGGCAGGAGGAGTGCAGGCAAACATCCAGCATGGAAGAAAGAAGGCAGCCAGAAGACTCAGCAGACAAAGCTCATCCCACCTTCTTCACCTGCTTTGTTCTAGTCGAACTGGCAGCTGATTGGATTGTGCCCACCCACATTAAGGGTGGGTCTCCCTCTCCCAGTCCCCCAACACAAATGTCAATCTCCTCTGGCAACACCCTCACAGACACCCAGAAACAATACTTTACCAGCCATCAAGGATCCTTCAATCTACTCAAGTTGACACCTAATATTAACCAACACAAGCCTACCCCTTGTCAACTTGGCATTCACACACATCTCCTGAAATCATACTTAATATCCAAATAAATACAATAAGGTCATAATTACGCCTAACATAATGCAACCATCCTTCATACAACTGGAAGCGCACCAATCCTTAACCTAAATGCTATTACATAGAGGTAGCAACACTTAAATGCTGATTTAAAGTCAGTAAATCTTACGTTACATGACAAAGGAAAAAGAAAGGAAATAAAACAGAGATTTTCTTAGTAAAAGTGTATACATGCGGCCGGGTGCGGTGGCTCAAGCCTGTAATCCCAGCACTTTGGGAGGCTGAGACGGGCGGATCACAAGGTCAGGAGATCTAGACCATCCTGGCTAACATGGTGAAACCCCGTCTCTACTAAAAATACAAAAAAAAATTAGCCGGGTGAGGTGGCGGACGCCTGTAGTCCCAGCTACTCAGGAGGCTGAGGCAGGAGAATGGCGTAAACCCGGGAGGCGGAGCTTGTAGTGAGCTGAGATCCGGCCACTGCACTCCAGCCTGGGTGACAGAGCAAGACTCCGTCTCAAAAAAAAAAAAAAAAAAGAAAGTGTATACATGCACAAACATATTCTTAACAAAATAAGGAGGAAATATTCATGACAATTACAGTCATTTTTTTCTGCAACCAGTTACGTGATCATAGTTGGTCTTCATAACTACCTTCTTCTAATATCTTTTCTGTATTCCCTTTGCCTTCAGCAAGCCCCTTGGCTGGTTGTGGTTTTTCACCTGGTGGACCCAAACCTTCATTCCTGAAGGGTCGGCCATTTGTAGTCCTGCCTGGATTGGGTTGTTGTAGTTTCCCATTGACCTCAATCACAGGGCATAGTAATACTCAGAGACACCCTAAGAGATCTTCTGTCCTCCACACATACTCTTCCTTACCTCCATTGTGGGGTAGTAGTCTGATTTCATCCTGATAGTCAATCACCCCAGCCAACACTGTAACTCCTTTCTTAGCCTGCTGACTTAGAGGAAGGAGGAGCCAAAAGTATTCAGGTGGCAATCTTAACTTCCAGTTTGATGGAATAATTGTTGTGTCTCTTGGTGGCAGCATTCCTCCCTCTGGAACTAAGACCTCTAGGCCAGCAGAACAAAATGTCATGGGAACAGAAAGTAAAAATTTTCCTAGCAGGTCACTAGGGGTGATGGTGAGTGGTGCCACTTTCACTTCCACCCCTTGATTCCTGGATCTGTGAATACTGGCTATGGGAGAAACAGTACCGTATTTATATTGGACGCTGATTCAGAGCATACACAGCCCTCTGGAGAACTTTGCCCCAGTCCTGCAAAGTATTATCAACTAGTAGGCGTTGTAATTGTGACTTCAAAAGACCATTCCACTGTTCTATCAATCCAGCTACTTCAGGATGATGGGGAACATGGTAACACCAGCGAATTCCATGAGCATGAGCCCACTGCCGCACTTCTTTAGCCGTAAAATGAGTGCCTTGGTCAGAGGCAATGCCGTATTGAAATACCATGATGGTGGATAAGGCATTCCATGAGTCCACGGATGGTAGTCTCGGCAGAAGCATTGCATGCAGGATAGGCAAACCCATATACAGAATAAGTGTCTATTGCAGGAGGACAAACCTCTACTGCCCTTTCCATGATGGAAGAGGTTCAATATAATCAACCTGCCACCAGGTAGCTGGCTGATCACCCCGAGGAAGGGTGCCATATCAAGGGCTCGGTGTTGGTCTCTGCTGCTGGCAAACTGGGCACTTGGCAGTGGTCGTAGCCCGGTCAGTCTTGGTAAGTGTAAGTCCATGTTGCTGAGCCCATGTGTAACCTCCATCCCTGCTACCATGGCCACTTTGTTCATGGGCCCATTGGGTGATGACAGGGGTGGCTAGGGAAAGAGGCTGAGTGGTGTCTACAGAGAGGGACATCCTATCCATTTGATTATTAAACTCCTCCTTTGCTGAGGAGCACTCACATGGAATACAAGTATCCTCAGTTTTTGACCACTCAGAGAGGTCCATCCACATACCACTTCCCCACATTTCTTTGTCACCATTTTCCAATCATGCTTCTTCCAAGTCTCTGACCATCCAGCCAAACCACTGGTTACAGCCCATGGATCCGTATATAATTGCACATCTGGCCATTTCTTCTTCCATGCAAAGTGTACAACCAGGTGCACTGCTTGAAGTTCTGTCCACTGAGATGATTTCCCTTCACCATTGTCCTTCAGGGATGTTCTAGAAAGGGGCTGCAGTGCTGCAGCTCTCCACTTTCAGGTGGTGCCCGCATATCGTGCCCTAGTCTTCTCTTCCTCTGCCAACTGATCATAGGGAACTCCCCGTGAGGCCATCGGTGCAGACTGGGTACGAGAAGGCAGGGTGGCAGAAGTGGGGACCATGGGCATTTAGGCCACTTCCTCATGTAATGTTTTTGTGCCTTCAGGACCTGCTCGAGCCCAGTCATGTATATACCACTTCCATTTGATGATGGAGTGCTGCTGTACATGCCCAACTTTATGGCTACATGGGTCAGAAAAGACCCAGTTCATCATAGGCAGTTCAGGTCACATGGTAACTTCGTGATCCACAGTCAAATGTTCAATTTTTACCAAGGCACAGTAACAGGCCAAGAGCTGTCTCTCAAAAAGAGAGTAGTTGTCTGCAGAAGATGGTAGGGCTTTGCTCCAAAGTCCTGGAGGTCTCTGCTATGATTCACCTATGGGGGCCTGCCAAAGGCTCCAAACAGCATCCCTATCTGCCACAGACACCTCAAGCATCATTGGATCTGCTGGGTCATATGGCCCAAGTGCAAAAACATAAAAGGGCCAGAGTAACACACCTGAATGAGGAATGTGCTGCCTCCAAAATCCAAATAGGCCCACTAGTTGTTGTACCTCTTTCTTGGCCGTAGGAGGGGCCAAATGCAACAACTTATTCCTTACCTTAGAAGGAAATTCTCTACAGGCCCCACACCACTGATCCCTAGAAATTTCCCTGAGGTAGAAGGTCCCTGAATTTTAGTTGATCCTCCCTCCCTCCCTCCCTCCCTCC
>NC_037669.1:45439760-45506689 GCF_003255815.1 Theropithecus gelada | reverse complement strand
TCCCTCCTTCCTTCCTTCCTTCCTTCCTTCCTTCCTTCCTTCCTTCCTTCCTTCCTTCCTTCCTTCCACGGAGTTACACTCTTGTTGCCCAGGCTGGAGTGCAATGGCAGTATCTCAGCTCACTACAACCTTTGCCTCCCAGGTTCAGGCAATTCTCCTGCCTCAGCCTCCCAAGTAGCTGGGATTACATGCGTGCGCCACCACACCTGGCTAATTTTGTACTTTTTTAGTAGAGACGGGATTTCACTATGTTGGTCAGGCTGGTCTTGAACTCCTGACCTCAAGTGATCCACCCACCTCAACCTCCCAAAGTGCTGGAATTACAGGTGTAAGCCACCACACCCAGCCTTAGTTGATTTATTTCCCATCCCTTGGCACGCATATGTCTCACCAATAAGTCCAGAGTGGTTGCTCCTTCTCACTCACTGGGCCCAGAGCTTTGGTGCAAGTCCCAGAGTCCAAAGTCCATAGAACCTGGAATCTGACATTCAAGGGCAGGAGGAACAGAAGGAAGCATCCAGCATGGGATAAAGATGAAAGCCAGCAGATTTAGCAAGCCAGCTTATCCCATTTTCTTCTGCCTGCTTTGTTCCAGCCACACTGGCAGCCAATTGGATGGTGTCCACCCACATTGAGAGTGAGTCTGCCTCTCCCAGTCCACTGACTCAAATGTCAATCTCCTCTGGCAACACTCTCACAGACACACCCAGAAACAATACCTTACCAGTTATCTGGGCATCCTTCAAGCCAATCAAGTTGACACCTAATATTAACCATCACAGCATCCTAGAGGAATTCATTTTCACCATGTTTGAAATATTTTCATATTTCAAAATTGCTTGTGCAGGATCTGGATTTTAAACAAACTTTTTTTTTTTTTTTTAAATTTTTTGAGACAGCGTCTCGCTTTGTTTTCCAGGCTAGAGTGCAGTGACGCGATCTCAACTCACTGCAACCTCTGCCTCCCGGGTTCAAGTGATTCTCCTGGCTTGCTGGAGTATCTGAGACTGAGTAGCTGGGACTACAGGCATGTGGCTACATGCCACCATGCCCAGCTAATTTTTGTATTTTTAGTAGAAACAGTGTTTCACCATGTTGCCCAGTCTGGTCTCAAACTCCTGACCTCAAGTGATCCACCTGCTTTGGCCTCCCGAAGTGCTAGGATTACAGGCGTGAGCCACTGCACCCGGCCAAATAAACATTTTTTAAAAATTGCTTTGGCAGTGGGTTCATACAGTAGAGACTTGTGCCAGCCTGAGGCAAAACCAAATGAGAAGAGTGAGGTGGACAGATTACAGGGTCAAATTGGTATGTGTCTAATCCTCCAAAGACAGGATATCCCAGTGAAGTTCCCAAGGCAAAAGACTTCAAGGGCTGAGGACTGCAGATGGGCTTTATTACTGTAAGCAGGCCAGATCATCCTTAGAAGCGTTGAGCCTTAGATGGAGCTGTTTTTTTTTTTTTTTTTTTTTTTTTTTGTGCGGTTTTTGAGGCATGGTCTTGCTCTGTCACCCAGGCAGTGGCGCCATCAGAGCTCACTGCAGCCTTGACCTCCTGGGCTCAAAAAATCCTCCCACCTCAGCCTCCCCAGTAGCTGGGACTACAGGTGCGTGCCACCACACTCAGTCTCACCATACTCACTACACTCAAAATATTTTTTTGGTAGAGATGGGGGTCTTACTATATTGCCATAGCTGATCTCAAACTCTTGGCCTTAAGCAATCCTCCCACCTTAGCCTCCCAAGGAACGAGGGTTACAGGCATAAGCCACTGTGCTTGGCCAAGACTGAACATTTTGTATGGGACCTCTCTTCCTCCAGTACAACTGGGGTTTTTTTTGTTTGTTTGTTTTGTGGAAGAGATGGGATCTCATCATGTTGTCCAGGCTGGTTTTGAACTTCTGGGCTCAGGCAATCCTGCCTCAGCCTAGCAAAGTGCTGGAGTTACAGGCATGAGCTGCCGTGCCTGGCAGCCCAATGTTTTTTGTCTGTGAATATGGTTTAAATGATTAAGTACAGGCTAGAGCAAACAGAAGGAACTAGTAGATATAATCATTAGAAGGATCGTACAGCTATTTGTTTTTCATTTAGCATAATGAAATACTTTATTCATTCAGCATTTAACAACTAGTGGGGTTTGTGCTTCAGTGGAGAATACAGACATCAAAACACCTCTCAGCTTCCAAGAGCAGACGTTCTAGTGGAGAAGACGAAGTTGACAAGGCATGAACACAGACAGCTTTATGCAGAGTGTGCCAAGAGCCCAGCAGGGGATGTTGGAACATATTGGGGTGGACTTAGCTTTTCTGAGGGTGGAGAGGAACAGTAATGCCTGAGTTTGAGTTTGATTTTGGAGAAGCAACGTACTGAAAGCAGAGAGCAGAGCACATGCAAAGCCAGGTAGTTGTGAAAGAAGCCACTTGGTTCAGATGATAGAGTGATGCAGGGTTGGAATGTACGGTTGGGAAGTGGAGTATGGGGATGATAGATGAGGCTGCAGAGCGGGGCAGGAACAGCTTCTGATAGGCTGCCACACATGCACTGAGGCACTTGGAATGTGGTGAATAAACAATGGGGAACAAACCATAAAAAAGCTTTAGGGCTGGGCATGGTGACTCACGCCTATAAGCTCAGCATTTTGGGAGGCTGTGATGGGAGGATCACTTGAGCTCAGGTGTTTGAGACCAGCCTGGGCAATATGGCAAAACCTTACCTCTACAAAAGATACAAAACTTAGCCAAGTGCTGTGTGTCCCACAGCTACTCTGGAGGCTGAGATGGGAGGATCATCTGAGCCTGGGAGGTCGAGGCTGCAGTGAGCTGTGATAGTGCCACTGCACTCCAGCCTGGGTGACAGAGCAAGACTTCGGCACACACACACACACACACACACACACTCCATTAGGCCTAGAAATGCCACAATCATATTTGTATTTTAATAGATCACCAAGAATGCAGTAAGAATGATTATAAAGGGCAAGAACAATGAAGAGGGACTACTGAGAAGGCCAGAGCCATCATTTGGCACAAGTCATATGAACGCATTTTCGTTATGAACAAATTAAATAGTTCAGAAGTTATTCCAGAAGGAACACACTAGCCTATGAATGGATATTTAGATTCTATTACAAACTATGAACAAGCTTGTATATTTGCTCAATAAATTACTTCCAAAAAAGATGACTTCTTAAAATGGTCTTTAAAAAGCTAGGTGATCATTCTCTTGGCATGGCTAATAAGATTTTTCCAGGAGTTAAGGAAAGTATAAGATGGTGAGAGCACATTAAGATTACTTCAGACCCAATTAATATCAGCCACAGCATGACTGAGCCCAGAACTGTGGAGATCAGCACTGATTCTATTAGAATCCAATCTGACACTGGCACTCATATGTTGAGTGCAGCATTATTCACAATAGCAAAGTCATAGAATCCACCAAAGTGTCCAGTGGATTGGATAGAGAAAATGTGGTACATACATCACGAAATACTATGCAGCCATAAAAATAATGAAATCATCTCTTCTGCCCCAGTATCTCCCAATATACACATGTAACAAATATGCACATATATCCTCTGGATCCAAAATAAAATTTTAAAACGAAAAAGAATGAAGTGTGAGAGGGGAAGAACTCTCAAAGCTCCCAAGGATAGGCTTGGGAAGAGTAGGTGAATGAAATGAAAATGTGCTCTATTTTTCCTTCCTTGGAAGACCTGGCCTTAAAGAGGAAACTGGTGACAAGGGAAAATCAGGCTGAGCCTTTCAGAGCAATTCGGCACGTGAAGCTGATGGTGCAGGAGATGGTGTCTGAACCCACACCCCACCACCACTGCTGCTGTTGGCTGACTGTCAGTGGTTGGTCATGAAAGGCTATTTGATATGCAAAGCTTAAAACAAGTGGCCTCCACTCTACCTTTCTGTGGCAGCTCTCTTCCTAGTTCACCTGTTAATCACTGAAACAATTGAAAGCCTTCCAAGGTCTAAGATCAGATTTGTTTGGGGTCATACCTTCCTTAGGTTCTGTTCCAACACCCTCTCCAACAGACTGATGCTGATGTTAGTTCTCAGCCGAAAGCCTTGCAAGCATCAAGAATTCACATTATCAGCCAGGCGCAGTGGCGCACGCCTGTAATCTCAGCACCTTGGAGGCCGAGGTGGGCGGATCACTTGAGGTCAGGAGTTCAAGACCAGCCTGGCCAACATGGCGAAACCCTGTCTCTACTAAAAATACAAAAACTAGCTGGGCCTGGTGGCACACCTGTGATCCCAGACTCGGCCTCCCAAAGTGCTGAAATTATACGCATGAGCCACCACGCGTGGTCACCCCCAGTATTTTATTTATTTATTTATTTATATTATTTTATTTTATTATTTTTTATTTTTATGTATGTATGTATGTATGTATCTATTTTTTTGAGACAGAGTCTCGCTCTGTCATCCAGCCTCTATCCTCTCTGAACCACCAAGGTTTGTTTGTCTGAGGGCCATGACTAAGGCTGCGGCCTTTCTCTGATCTTGCTTTTCCTTCTCGGCCTATTCCTTTGGTCCCTATTGTAGAATACCAAGGTTGCCACGTTTAATCATGCCTCCAGATTTTGTTCAGGGCCCAGGGCTTGCTTTTGGAGCTTTCTCCTGATATCTGCGGCTGATTGGTTAATAAACTTATCTTTTAGGATCAATTGACCCTCAACGGAGTTGAATGACAGGGGAGTGTATTTTCTTAAGGCCTCCCATAGCTGCTTGAGGAAAGCGAAAGGATTTTCTTCCTTTCCTTAAGTTACAGTGGACATCATTAAATAATTCATGGGCTTTTTCCTCATTCTTTTTAGTCCTTCTAGAACACAGGTTAGCAAATGTTTGCGATTCCAGTCCCCATGATCTGAGTTGAGGTCCCAGTGGGGACCCATACTGGGGATGGCTTGCTGACCGGTAGGGAATTTGTCCCTTTCTTCAGCTGTCATTCTATCATTTACTTGACTAGGATGCCAAGTATTACCAAATACTCAGGCTACAGCCAAAGCCGCATTCTTTTCATTAAAGGCCAGGGTTTGATCTAACAATAGCATGTCATCTCTCCAAGTAAGGTCGAAGGTTTGCCCTAGACCCTGTAGGACACCTATATTCCTATCAGGAACATCTGAAAACTTCCCCAGGTCTACCTTGATCTGCTTTAAATCAGAGAGGGAGAAGGGTACATGTACCCATGTTGGGTCAAATTCCCCTCCCCCTACAGCTTGAAGGGGACATAACTGATAGCCTGGGGGGTTTTGTGGTCCCTTGGAGATTTTTTTGCTTGTTTCCTTCTGGGCAGGGGAGATTAGAGGAGGCTTATCATTAACAGGAAGGGGAGCTATAGGGAGGCTAGGATATGGAGGTAAGCTGAGAGGTCCTCCTGTGGAATGTAAATTGCAAGCTTTACATAGTTGTGGATTATCCTTCAGTGAAAAGAAAGCTTGGACATAAGGCATTTCACTCCATTTGCCTTCCCTCTTACAGAAAAGGTCAAGCTGCAGGATAGTATCGTAATTTATACTTCCCTCAGGTGGCCATTTTTTCCCATCACAGAGAGAATATTGGGGCCAGGCCATAGTGCAGAAAAAAATAAGCTGCTTCTTTTTCAGGGTTTGCGGGTCAAATTAGTCCCAGTGGCTTAAGATGCATTTCAAGGGTGAAACTGTTGATGCCTGAGTGTTTCCCATCCAAAAGAAAAAACCACCTGTGGTTTTGGTTTGTTTCCACCCCCACCCCCACCCCCTGCCCAAGAACCCACAATGGTCCCTGGACTCTGCTGATCAGAATAGTTGCACTCACCAAAGCAGCAGCAGAAACACTAGTCTTCCTCCTAGACCACAAAGAGGACCAAAGAGGGTCGGATTTAGTGGCCCTTACCAACGCATTCTCAAAAACCTGCACCCTTGCCCTTCCTCTTAGACCACAAAGAGGACCAAGAAAAAATCGAATTTAGTGGCCCTTGCTGAAGCATTCTCGAAAACCTGTTAAGATTCCTAAGCATTTTCTCCTGTTAGTATTGGGACCTTACCCTTGTCCTATAAAGGTAATATGCCTCAAAATGGAGTGGAGGGCCATACCCTGAGGGAGGGAAGGGATCTCCAGTGTTGAAAGAGTGACGCCTTTTGTCCTCACTTCTCATCGTATGAATAGGAAGCATATAATTTCCGAGGCTCCCCGTATCCTAGCTTCAGGAATAGCTTTTGTTAGGCCTCCTAGTCTGAGGAGGGATCCTAAAATTCCAGATAGTGCCCTCCCCACCGATGGGGCTTTAGGCAAAAAATTATGTCTTTCTGATTGGTGAGCCTGGGTGCCTAAAGAAGGGAACAGAGTCCTGAAATTTCCACTAGAAATCATTCTTATAGGAGAAACTAGAAAAGCAACACAGACAGGGACTAGCCTCGGAGAAGAGAGGCGGGAGGAAGTTTGTCTGACAGATGTTACGACCCAGGAGGCAAGGGTCAAGATAGATAGGATAGATGGGCGAGTCTCACTTGGGTGATGTGACTTTGAGAGTTCTGCTCATGTCTGCAGGGTCAACCAACTTTTTGTCAGAACCCCCAAGCTGAATGGCTTTCCTCTCTGTTGACCCTGAGCTCAGCCCAGAAGTACAGGAAAAGCAGAAGTTGGTTCCAGGCAAACCAACACTCCCAACTCCAAAGAGTGGGGGGGTTGTTAGAGAACACTTTCCCAGAAAGCCTGATACACATGTCTTTAGTCTGGTGGCTGCGCTAGTTGCTTTTAACTGGCCGGCAGGAGCCTGGCATTTAGCCCCCAAATTCTAAGGAAAAATAGGACAGAATAGCAAGCGAAAGGGGTCCAATGGTACTCACTGTGTGGCGAAATCCCCAATGAACCCCCAAGATATGTTCAGAGTTTGTTCCTTCCGGTGGGTTCGTGGTCTCACTGACTTCAAGAATGAAGCTGTGGACCTTCTCAGTGAGCGTTACAACTCTTAAAGGTGGCACAGACCCAAAGAGTGAGCAGCAGCAAGATTTATTGTGAAGAGCGAAAGAACAAATCTTCCACAGCATGAAACGGACCTGAGCAGGTTGCTGCAGCTGGCTGGGGTGGCCAGCTTTTATTCCCTTATTTGTCCCTGCCCATGTCCTGCTCATTGTCCATTTTACAGAGTGCCGATTGGTCCATTTTACAGACTCCTGATTTGTCCACTTTACAAACCTCTAGCTAGCTACAGAGTGCTGATTGGTGCATTTTTACAGAGCACTAACTGGTGCATTTTACAAACCTCTACCTAGCTACAGAGCACTGATTGGTGCGTTTTACAATCCTCCTGTAAGACAGAAAAGTTCTCCAAGTCCCCACTCCACCCAGGAAGTTCAGCTGGCTTCGCCTCTCAGTATGGTTGTCAAATTCCATTTTAAAGCTGTAGTGACCAAACATGGAGGCCCATGCCTGTAGTCACAGCACTTTGGGAGGTTGAGGCAGGAGGATCATTTGAGCTCAGAAGTTCAAGACCAGCCTGGGCAACATATCAAGACCCTATCTTGGCTGGGCATGGTGGCTCATGCCTGTAATCCCAGCACTTCAGAAGGCCGAGGCAGGTGGATCACCTGAGGTCAAGAGTTCAAGACCGGTTTGACCAATATGGTGAAATCCAGACTCTACTAAAAATATAAAAATTAGCCAGCCATGGTGGTGCACACCTGTAGTCCCAGCTACTTGGAAGGCTGGGACAGGAGAATTGCTTGAATCCAGGAGGCAGAGGTTGCAGTGAGCCAAGATCGTGCCACTGCACTCCAGCCTGGGCAACAGAGCAAGACTACCTCTCAAAAAACCAAAACAAAACAAAACAAACAAACAAAAACATTTCTACAAAGTAAAAAAATTAGCTGCATAGAGTCTTCCAAGGTGCAGTTCCTTCCCTGCCAGGGCCTTTCTGGGCACATCCTTCTAGACAGATGCACATTAGCACAGTAAATTCCCCAAGAAATTCTGCAATAAAGGAACCAGTCTAACTTAAAAAAAAAATTAGTGTTTTTCAAATGTATGAAATCACAGCAAGAAAAATTTTAAATCACATAACACCTATTAATACCCCACAATATTGTGTGGAGTACATATTGAAAAGTGCTCCCCTGGTGTTTGCCATTTTTTTTCTTTTGGTAAAGGGATGAAGTTTTTTCAAAAGAAATAATGGCACATGCCCTCTCACATAAATTAACGTTCTCCAACAAATGAGTCATGTCATGGAAACAATACATTCACATACTATTTCAAAAGCTGATCCACATGAGCGCTCCCCAGAATTCATAACCCTGACATTTCGTGCTAATAAGCATTAGTTGCCTTTTCTCTCCTTTCCCATGGCAACCCCTGGCATTCACCACTTGATGGAAAGGTCATGTGACTGCAGTTAAATCTGTTCATTTTACTGAACTTGTGAGCAAAATACTACCTGCACTAGCCAAATGAGTCTAAAACCGGACAAGAAGGACACATAGCTTTAAAATAAATGTGTTCTTATTTTGTAATACAGTTTCAAGAGCTCCAGTGAAATACTTTTTAAATTTTTTTTTATTTTTTGAGACAGAGTCTTGCTCTGTCGCCCAGGCCGCAGTGCAGTGGCGCAATCTCAGCTCACTGCAAGCTCCGCCTCCCGGGTTTACGCCATTCTCCTGCCTCAACCTCCCGAGTAGCTGGGACTACAGGCGCCTGCCACTACGCCCCGCTGGTTTTTTGTATTTTTAGTAGAGACAGGGTTTCACCGTGTTAGCCAGGATGGTCTCGATCTCCTGACCTCGTGATCCGCCCGCCTCAGCCTCCCAAAGTGCTGGGATTACAGGCGTGAGCCACCACGCCCGGCGAAATACTTTTAAGTTCAATAGGGATTCAGGGGAAAGTTGTGGAGAGAAGCAAAAAATGGGAGAGAAATTTCATTTTATCAAAATCAGAATAAAACTGTGACTCTTTTTCTCCTTTCCCATCCTTCATTCCTCCTCTCAAATAAAAACATCAACTGTCTATTTCTTTCACTCCCACAACAAGCTTTGAGCTTGGCAGGGGAGTGTTTGCAGAGAAATGCTGCTCTCTTAGAGCACTTTAGCTGAATCACTCCATTAGAGTGGGAAATCACAAAAAGATTTCTGCCTAAACTGCAGGCGGGTGTGGCGGGAGGTAGAGGATCTCTTGATTAATTGAAACTCTGTTTCACCAAAGTAGTAAAACCAATGTGAACATTTTGTCTTCTCAAAATGTCTTTCTTCCTTTTCTTTCTTTTCTCTTTTTTTTTTTTTTTTTTTTTTGAGATGGAGTTTCGCTCTTGTTGCCCAGGCTGGAGTGCAATAGCACGATCTTGGCTCACCGCAACCTCCACCTCCCAGGTTCAAGCCATTCTCCTGCCTCAGCCTCCCGAGTAGCTGGCATTACAGGCGCCTGCCACTATGCCTGGCTATTTTTTGTATTTTTAGTAGAAGCGAGGTTTTGCCATGTTGGCCAAGCTGGTCTCGAACTCTGGACCTCAGGTGATCCACCTGCCTCGGCCACCCAAAGGGCTGGGATTACAGGCGTGAACCACAACGCCTGGTCTCTTTTTCTTTTTTTAGGAAATTGTGGGCTTACAACCTTATTCTCAGTGGGAACTTTTTTTTCCTGGCTGCATTCCTCCCTGTGTTGCCCTCCTCTCATGGGATTAGCACTGTTCCCTGCACCCCTGCTCCCTGCTCCCTTGCCCCGAGTTTTTCTGCGGCCTATCCTCCCATTCATTCCAGCTGTGGGTTCTTGTGCTTCAAGGAAACAAATCACACTTCCCTTTCTTGCATGTCAGGGTTAGAGAGAGAAAATAAAAACAGGCAGCATTTGTTCAGCACTTACTAGACATCAGGCACTTTTTTTTTTTTTTTGAGACAGAGTCTCGCTCTGTCACCCAGGCTAGCTAAAGTGCGATGGCACAATCTTGGCTCACTGCAACCTCTGTCTCAAGCAATCCTCCCTCCTCAGCTTACCTAGTAGCTGGGACTACAGGCACATGCCACCTCACCCAGCTAATTTTTTTTTTTTGAGATGGAGTTTCGCTCTGTCACCCAGGTTGGAGTGCAGTGGTGCGATCTCAGCTCACTGCAACCTCATTCTTCTGGGTTGAAGCAATCCTCATGCCTCAGCCTCCCGAGTAGCTGGGACTACAGGTGCATACCACCATGCCCGGCTAATTTTTGTATTTTTAGTAGAGATGGAGTTTCACCATGTTGGCCAGGCTGGTCTCCAACTCCCGACTTCAAGTGACCCTCCCTTCTCGGCCTCTCAAAGTGCTGGGATTACAGGTGTGAGCCACCATGCCTGGCCCCATAATTTTTGTATTCTTTTGTAGATGTGGGGTTTCACCATGTTGTCAAGTCTTATCTTGAATTCCTAGGTTCAAACAATTCACCCGCCTTGGCCTCCCAAAGTGCTGGGATTACAGGTGTGAGCCATCGTGCCTGACCTTCTACATGTTTTCTTATTTCATCCTATTTTTCCATTTTACAGATGAAAAAAGTGAGGCTTACCAAGGCAAGTAACCTTCCCAGGATCACATGCACTAAGTGGGAGAGCCAGGATTTGAAGGCTTGTGCCAAAGTTCATGTTCTTAACCACCGTAATAAATTCATTCAAAGCGAGACTCCCTCTCAGAAAAAAAAAAAAAAAGTATATAGTGTCAAGTGCTATGAAGAAAACTAAAGCAGGGTAAAGGGATAGCGTGTAATGGGTAGGAACTGCTACTCTGTATAGAGTGGTCAGGGAAGGTCTCTAGGAGGAGATGACACTGAAGCAGAGATGGCCTTAGGTATCTACATTTTCCCACCGACACCCACAAACTGGGTGATTTCAGGTAATGTTCTTAGAATTCTACATTTACTGTACATACTCTGATGGGTCTCTTTTGATTAGAATTTCTAGCTTGAAAACTCCATTGCATTTGGAAGACAAAGCTGGCATTCTCCCACAGAAATATGTTGAATATCTTCAGAAATATGTTGTTTGATGTGTCTTCAGAGCTGTCCCTAGCAGAAGTGTGCCCTCACCAAACACCAACATTCATTTTACTTAGCAGGTAGCCCTACCCTTCTAAACAATGGCTAACAGTTGCTGAACACTTAGCTCACCATGTGTCAGACAGGAGTCTAAGTGCTTTGAATGACATGAGTCATTTCATTTAATGCTGACAACACCTCAAAGAGAGAGACTAGCTTGGCTGCCACAGCAAAATACCATAGATTGGGTAGCTTAAACAACAGCAATTTATTTTTTCACAGTTCGGGAGGCAGATAGTCCAAGGTCAAGATACCAGCAAGGTCAGTTTCTGATGAGGGTTCTTTTCCTAGATTGCAGGTAGCTGTCTTCTCTGAGTGCCCTCACATGGCCGGGATTGTGGGGGCTGGGGCACAGTACATGCTAGCTTTCTGGTGTCTCTTCTTACAAGGGCACTAATCCAATCTTTAGGACCTCATCAAAACATGTCTCCCAAAGGCCCCATCTCCAAATACCATTGCATAGAAGTTAGGCCTTCATTGTAGGAATTTGGGGAGTAACACAGTTATTCCTATTTTATAGGTGATGAAACAGGAACAAAGAGGTGAGTTAACTTGCCTAAGGTCACAGGCAGTGGAATCTGTGTGTCAGTCTGATAGAAGAGACCGTGATCTTGACCACTACGCATACACAGCTTCTCTCCATGGGCAGGACACCCTCAACTCTTACCAAGCTAGACTGGTAGGGAAGGAACAGAGATGAAGTGCACATCCTTCTTTGATGGCTTTCAAAAAAGTACATTTCTTTACCTTCCCTATTCAAATAGTATGTCCTCTTCTCTCTTCAGACGCTGAATGGAACAGTCAAACTCAGATCCTATTGTAAAACATCTTTTTAAAAAGTTTCGGTTTTAAAGCAAAACAAAACATCTATCCTACCAACTCCCATGACCATGACTCCAAGAGCATTATACAACCTTCTGATAATAATTTTGTTTATCTTGCTGAGTTTCTTACACAGAATGTGCTGACACTCAAACCTGAGTACTCTAGACTGTATTTTTTTTTTTTGAGACAGAGTCTTATTCTGTCATCCAGGCTGGAGTACACTGGTGTGATCTCAGTTCACTGCAGCCTCAACCTCCCAGGCTCAAGCGATCCTCCCACCTCAGCCTCCCAAGTAGCTGGGACTGTAGGCATGCGCCACCACGCTCAGCTCATTTTTGTATTTTTACTAGAGACGAGTTTTGCCAGTTGCCCAGTCTGCTCTGAAACTTCTGAGCTCAAATGATCTGCCCTCCTCGGCCTCCCAAAGTGCTGGGATTACAGGTGTGAGCCACTGCACCCGGCCAAGATTGTATTTTTCATTATTAATTTATAGCTCCTTTTCCAGTTGCTACGTTAGTCTGCTGTCAGTTTGGTTAGCATGAGCCAGTCTCCACGTCTCATTTCTACTTGGAGCAAAATAGCCTTCATACCATTTTTTCTTGGACAGAAGAGTGGATTTATTCTATTAATAATGAAAGGTCTTTGAATGATTCTGAGTTTTAAAGGGGGCCAGATTTGTGATGCGTAACATGTGTAGCACAGACTGGAAGTGGAGAGCCCTGTAGGAACATTACTGCACTATTGTAACTGCGCAATGGGTTGGTTCATCTTGCCCGCTGCCTAGACAGAGCCGATTTATCAAGACAGAAGAATTGCAGTGGAGAAAGAGGAATTCACGCAGAGCTGGCTGTGCTGGAGACCAGAGTTTTGTTATTACTCAAATCGGTCTCCCTGAGCAAATTTAGGCATCAGAGTTTTTGGCAGGTAGAGGCTTGGGAAGTGAGGGATGCTGATTGGTAAGGTTGGAGATGGAATCACAGGGGGTGGAAGTGAGTTTTTCTGGCTGTTTTCTATTCTTGGGTGGAACGGCAGAACTGGTTGAGCCAGATTACCAGTCTGGGTAGTGTCAGCTGATCCATCGAGTGCAGGGTCTGCAAAATATCTCAAGCACTCATCTTAGGTTTTACAATAGTGATGTACCCCCAGGAGCATTCTGGGGAGGTTCAGACTCTTGAAGCCAGAGTCTGCATGACCCCTAAGCTGTAATTTATTTGTTTCTTATCTTTTTTTTTTTTTTTCGAGACAGAGTTTCACTCTTGTTGCCCAGGCTGGAGTGCAATGGCGCAATCTCAGCTCACCGCAACCTCTGCCTCCCAGGTCCAAGCGATTCTCCTGCCTCAGCCTCCTGACTAGCTGGGATTACAGACATGAGCCACCACGCCTGGCTAATTTTGTATTTTTAGTAGAGATGGGGTTTCACCATGTTGGTCAGGCTGGTCTCGAACTCCCAACCTCAGGTGATCCACTCGCCTCGGCCTCCCAAAGTGCTGGGATTACAGGCATGAGCCACCACACCTGGCCAGTAATTTCTAATTTTGTAGCTAATTTATTAGTCCTGCAAAGGCAGACTGGTTCCCAGGCAAAAAGGGGGTGTTTTCGGGAAAGGGCTATTACCAATTTTGTTTCAGAGTCAAACCATGAACTGAATTCCTTCCTAAAGTTAGTTTGGTGTATGTCCAGGAATGAACAAGGACAGCTGAAAGGCTAGAAGCAAGATGGAGTCAGTTAGGTCTGATTTCTTTCACCGTCATTATTTCCTTAGTTATAATTTTGCAAAGGTGGTTTCACTATTGCAAATCCAGTCCATTTGCAGTACTGTAGCCTCATCCCAGACACAGATTGGATCCATTTACTTCTCTCTATTACCACTGCCACCACTCTAGTCCAAGCCGCTATCATTTCTGCCCTCATTCCCTATAATAGCCTCCTAACTAGTCTCCCTGCTTCCTCTTTTTCTCCCACTAAAATTAATTCTCCATGTGGCAGCTAGAGAATTTGTTTTTAAAAAAATAGCGTTATTACAATATAATCCATCCACCATAAATTCACCCATTTAAAGTATACAATCAAGTGAGTTTTCGTATACTTACAAGATTGTACAATCGTCACTATTATCTAATTTTAGAACATTTTTATTACCCCCACCCCTAGAAAACCCCATACTCATTAGCAGTCATTTCCCATTTCTCCTTTCTCCTACCCCTAGCAACCAGTCATCTACTTTCTATACAGGTGGATTTGCCTGTTCTGGACATTTCACATAAATGGATACATACAGTATGTGACTTTTTTGCATCTTGCATCTTTCACTTAGAATCATACTTTTTTTTCTTTTACATATTTTTGTCCCATAAGCTTTTTTCCACTTTTATATTTATTTATGTATTTATTTAAAGAGACAGGTCTTCTATGTTGCCCAGGCTACCCTCGAATTCCTGGGCATAAGTGATTTCCTCCATCTCAGCTTCCCAAGTAGCTGGGACTACAGGTGTGCATGAGCACACCTGGCTTTCCTTTTTTTTTTTTTTTTTTTTTGAGATGGAGTCTCACTCTGTTGCCCAGGCTGGAGTGGCACGATCTAAGCTTACTGCAACCTCTGCCTCCCAGGTTCAAGCAATTCTCCTGCCTCAGCCTCCAGAGTAGCTGGGATTACAGGTGTGTGCCACCACGCCCAGCTAATTTTTGTATTTTTAGTAGAGACGGGGTCTCGCCCTGTTGGCCAGGCTGGTCTCGAACTCCTGACCTCAGATGATCCACCTGCCTCGGCCTCCCAAAGTGCTGGGATTATAGGCGTGAAACACCGTGCCCCACCTACATACCATATATTCTTTACCCATTCATCTGTTGATGGACACAGGCTGGTTCCATATTTATGATATTGTGATAGTACTCCAGTAAACATGTGAGCACAGGTATCCTTTTGATATGCTGATTTCTTTCCCTTTGGATACTCAGTAGTGGGATCACTGGATTGTATGGTAGTTTTTATTTATTTATTTATTTATTTTTCTTTCTTTCTTTGAGACTGAGTCTCGCTGTAGTTGTTCAGCCTGGAGGGCAGTGGTGCGATCTCGGCTCACTGCAACCTCTGCCTCCCAGGCTCAAGTGATTCTCCTGTCTCAGCCTGTCAAGTAGCTGGGATTACAGGTATGCACTACCATGGCCGGTTAATTTTTGTATTTTTAGTTGAGAAGGGGTTTCACCATGTTGGCCAGGCTGGTCTCAAACTCCTGACCTCAAGTGATCCGCCCGCCTCGGCCTCCCAAAGTGCTGGGATTACAGGTGTGAGCCACAGTGCTCAGCCTCAAGTCATGTTATTATAAACTAAAATTAACAATTAGGAGAGACTTTAGAAATCTACCCAAGAACTATTGTTTTACAAATCCAAAATCAAGGCCTCAACAAGGTGAAAGATTTGTCTGCGGTCCGGAAGAGTACCTAGCTCCGTTCTGAGATCTCTAATTTCCATGACAGCTTCTTTTTTTTTTTTTTTTTTTTTTTTTTTTTTGAGATGGAGTCTCGCTCTGTCGCCCAGGCTGGAGTGCAGTGGTGCGATCTCTGCTCACTGCAAGCTCCGCCTCCTGGGTTCACACCATTCTCCCGAGTAGCTGGGACCACAGGCGCCCGCCACCATGCCGGGCTAATTTTATTTATTTTTATGTTTTACTAGAGACGGGGTTTCACCGTGTTAGCCAGGATGGTCTCCATCTCCTAACCTCGTGATCCCCCCGCCTCGACCTCCCAAAGTGCTGGGATTACAGGCGTGAGCCACCGCGCCCAGCCAACAGCTTCTTTTTCATTTATAATACTGATTGGCTTTACTCCATTGTCATGCTTGCGCCCCCACTCCCCCACCCCCAAGTGACTAAAACGTACAGATGTTTGCTTCGTTCTTGTACTTTCTTATTTTTGTAAGCTTTCTTTCTAAAATGCCTGGAACGGCCCCTCAAATGGAAGGCTAGGACGTGGTTAGGAAGACAGGCAGTCACACACGAGAAGGGAACTGTCTAGGTCCGCTGGCTCCTTTGTTTCTTCCTCCTTCACTGTCCGGGTTCCTCCTTCCCCTACGCCCCTCTCCCTCTCGCTTCCTTACTCGTCGCCCCGTTACCAGCCCCCAGAGGCTCCGCCCCCTTCAGGGACCAGCCGCCCTGACCCAAGATGGCGCCAGAGGCTTCGGCTATGAGGGAAGTGAGCTCACGCTACTCCGGAAGGGAAGGCGGGAAGGGAGCAGGCGGGTGGCTGACCCGCTGTGGGGCTGTGGGTGGGGCGGCGGCTGCGGCCCTGGCAGTCACGCTTGGGTCTGGAGAGAGCGCGAGAGACTCACCGGCTCCCGGGAACCCAGTCGAGGGCCCGGGCCAGGGGCAAAGGAGGAAGTCGCCCCGAGTGGCTCGCCTCTGGCCCTGGGAGAGGCGGCCCCGGGAGCCGGCGTCCCGCCCCCGGCGGCCTCCTTCCCTGACCCTCCTCCCGGGCTGCGCGCGCCCGCCCAGGCTGTCTTTCGGCGGCTGCGGCGGGAACTGCCGAGCGGGCTTGACTGGACCCACTGCCTGAGGACCGGCGGAGGAGAAGAGGGAGCGCGGCGGGTCAGCCCCGAGGTTAGGCCGCGGGGGACTGCCCGTGGCGCTTCGTCCTTTTCCCGGCCGTCTTGGCTACAGAATCTGCGATCTCCCCAGGCTCCTTCTCTTTCGAGTATGTCACTTAAGTCCTCTTGCCGGATGCTTTTTCCTCCTTGCTTTTGCCGGAAAGGAGAGAGATACATGTGAAGGATATCTGTCCTCATTGCTTCCCCTGCCCTCCTAAAAGTTTAACTTCTGTGGTAATGTGTATCTTCCTTTTTTGGACCATTTGACAGTCCCGCCCCAGCCGCCGTGTGATTTAGCAACCGGGATCATATTCAGATAAAATCTTAAAAAAAAAAAAAAAGTCACCTGCAGAACTACAGAATTGTTCTCTCCCGCTCAAGAAGGGCAAGTGGACTTTGGCGTTAAGATGCAGGGGGGTGAACCAGTGTCCACAATGAAAGTCTCGGAGAGCGAAGGAAAGCTGGAGGGCCTGGCCACAGCGGTGACCCCGAACAACAAGAACAGCAGCTGTGGAGGTGGAATCAGTAGCAGCAGCAGCAGCAGCAGCAGCCGCGGTGGCAGTGCAAAAGGCTGGCAGTACAGGTATGGTCCTTTCTCCAAAATTCTTTCTTGAGGTGGAGGTAGGGGTGAATATGCCAGCGGCTGCATCCCGCAATTGTTGAAAGATAAAGTTTTTTGACTGGCTTCCAGAAGCAACTGATACATCTCGTTTGGATCTGGGACCTCGCCTAAAAGATTTAATCCATTCATTTGTTGGTTCAACAGGTATTTATGGAAGGCCTTTTGAGGAATACAGAAATGTATCCCTGAACTTCCTGTACAATCAGAGTTAATGCTTCCTCTGATTTAATTCTGTACTCACTTCTGCTTTTGCCTGTGTTGCAATTTATTTACAAGCCAGCTTTCTCTCTGATAGACTGCGAGGGCAGGAACTGTTTAACTCAGCTTTCTCGAGAGGCTAGCAAATACTGGTGCTCAGAACTTGCTTGTCCAGAGATTGGAGTAACTGAATCAAAAAGATTCTTGCCCTGAAGGTACTTGTGACTTGGAAAGGGGAATGTACAAAAATAATTTGAATACAAGGACAAAGGTAGACATCCTAATGCCTCTGATAAACTAAACCTGAGCCTGGAGATGTTCAGTTTGTGTTGCGCAGACCACTTCGGTGCTCTCTGTGTTGATGAGAAAGTCTGCGTTTGTTAATTTTCACTAATATGAATGAACAACTTAAGGAACAGGAGGAGAGTCCTGGAGAGGCAACAAGTTTTGTTTTTGTTTTTTAATACATGAAGTGTAGGGAGAAAGAACTATCCAGAACCTTAAGAATGAATGAAACAAACCAGTACATCCCATCGTATTGGAACTAAAGGGATGAATTCTTAAGTTCTGATTGACTCCTGTGTGCCTCACTGTAGTAGTCCTTTTTAGCCTTTGTGCTTATTTGTGCTTGTGAAATTTCTGTGAGACTTAGAAGGGGTTAAAGCCAAGATTTTGTGAGGGATACACATTTATCATGAATAATATTCATATGTATGAGATATGCATGACTATATTAATATACAGAAGTGTAGAAGATTATAACTTTTTTTTTTTTTTTTGAGACAAAGTCTGGCTCTGTCACTCAGGCTGGAGTGTGGTGGCGCAATCTCGGCTCACTACCACATCCACCTCCTGGGTTCAAGTGATTCTAGTGTCTCAGCCTCCCGAGTAGCTGGGATTACAGGCGTGCGCCATCACACCTGGTAATTTTTGTATTTTTAGTAGAGATGGGGTTTCACCATGTTGGCCAGGCTGGTCTCTAACTCCTGACCTCAAGTGATCAGCCCTCCTCTGCTTCCCAAAGTGCCAGGATTACAGGCTTGAGCCACCGCACCTGGCCAGAAGATAACTTTTTATTGGTAAGTGACTGTAGGATAAGAAGATATATTCAGTTACTTTGAGATGTCTAGGCTCACTTTTGGAATCAGCATGATCTTTTGTGTGTGTGTGACCCATGACAGGGGCCACAGGTCCCCTGTCCGTGGCGCTTCATCCTGACCCGCCATGGGGCTGTGGGTGGGATGGTGGCTGCGGCCCTGGCATTCATGCTTGGGTCTGAAGAGAGCTCGAGAGACCCCAAAATACAAAAATTAACCGGGCATGGTGGTGCATGCCTGTAAATCCCAGCTACTTGAGATGCTGAGACAGGAGAATCACTTGAGCCCGGGAGGCAGAGGTTGCAGACTGATCATATAAGATTATCGATTACTTGGCAGATATATTTTGATAGCACTTAAGGAAGCAAGATAAAGTAAAATTCCTAGTAGTCAGAGATCAGTCTTCTGATATTCAAACTCTGAAACCCAGCCTCAATTAAATTGAAAAGTGAAACAGACTTCTTAGCAGTGGGGAGAGTTGTCGTAAAGCCATGCACTTTAGTAATGTACTTTCATCTAGACCCCCATTATTCCTTAATCCCTTACTTAGGGCATTATTATTATTATTATTGTTATTATTTTGAGACAGAGTCTCTGTCGCCCAGGCTGGAGTGCCACTGCACTATTCTTGGCTTATTGCAACCTCCACCTCCCAGGTTCAAGCGATTCTCATGCCTCAGCCTCCCAAGTAGCTGGGGTTATAGGTGCTTGCCACCATGCCCATCTAATTTTTGTATTTTTAGTAGAGATGAGGTTTCACCATGATGGTCAGGCTGATTTTGAATTCCTGGCCTCAAGGGGTCTCTGCCCCTCTTGGCTTCCCAAAGTGTTGGGATTAGGGTGTAAGCCACCACACCTGGCCTTTAGGGCATTATTTAATGGTTATATAATTTTTTATTTTTTAAAATAAAGATGGTGAGATGAGGTCTCACCATATTGCCCAGGCTGGTTTTGAACTCCTGGACTGAAGTGATTCTCCCGTCTCAGCCTCCCAAAGTGCTGGGATTATAGGTTTGAGCCACTGTGCCTGGCCATATAATTTTCATACTAGAATCTGTTGGAAACACCAATGAGAAAGGTTATTAGGGGAAATGTAGCAGAGGAATGGCAACTGACAATGTAGGGCATTCAAGGAAGATTTGAAAAATTAACGTGTAGACTCAGGTATATTACTTCCTAGAACAATAATCATAGTCATAATGACCTTAAGTTGTCCAGGAAAGCACACTCTGTTTAAGAGGCAGAGAACTGTATGATATAGTGGTGAACAGTTTAAATAAAATAGCTTAAATTTTTAAAAAACTGCTCAAGTGTCTGGAAAATTCAGTTATGTAGAACTCTTCCCAAATAATGAAGATAAATAAGGCATGACTGCATTTACATCCCAATATATGTTTTTATTTTAATGTGGGTTGTCCAAGGCTGACCTTCAGTGTGGCTCTCAATCTGATTTATCCGTTTGTCCTCTAGGACATTGATAAAGCAGTTTTCCCTATTGTCCTGTGTTACTTCCTCTTCCTGGTTTTTTCACTTGAGACTCAGTCCCTAGACTTTATTTATTTATTTATTTGAGACATAGTCTTGCTGTTTCGCCCAGGCTGGAATAAAGTTGCGTAATCTCGGCTCACTGCAACCTCCGCCTCCTGGGTTCAAGCAATTCTCCTGCCTCAGCCTCCTGAGTAGCTGAGATTACAGGCACCTGCCACCACGACCAGCTAATTTTTGTATTTTTAGTAGAGATGGAATTTCACCATGTTGGCCAGGCTGGTCTGGAACCCCTGATCTCAGGTGATCCACCCACCCTAGCCTCCTAAAGTGCTAGAATTAAAGGCGTGAGCCACTGCGCCTGGCCTTCAGTCCCTAGACTTCAAAAACAAAACAACAATAACAAGAACTAAACTAATCTTTTCTTCTTGAAAGCAGTTTATACTTACTGCCTCCATTTCCTTCTCATTTATTGCCCAACCCATGGCAGTTGGCCCTATTCTCACCAAAGAATATGAGTGAATAGCGTTTTTAGTATCTTTTTTTTTTTTTTTTTTTTTTTTGAGACAGAGTCTTGCTCTGTCGCCTAGGCTGGAGTGCAGTGGCCCCATCTTGGCTCACTGCAAGCTCCGCTTCCAAGGTTCACACCATTCTCCTGCCTCAGCCTCCCGATTAGCTGGGACTACAGGCGCCAACCACCACGCCTGGCTAATTTTTTGTATTTTTAGTAGAGGCAGGGTTTCACTGTGTTAGCCAGGATGGTCTCGCTCTCCTGACCTCAAGATCCACCCACCTCGGCCTCCCAAAGTGCTGGGATTACAGGCGTGAGCCACTGCGCCCGGCCTGTTTTTAGTATCTTAATCCAACTTATTACTCTATAAGTATATGCTGTTAGAATTATTTTAATTTTGGTCCAGTGCGGTGGCTCACATCTATAATCCCAGCACTTTGGGAGGCCAAAGCAGTGGATCACCTAAGGTCAGGAGTTGGAGACCATCCTGGCCAACATGGTGAAACCCGTCTCTACTAAAATTACAAAAAAGTTAGCCAGGCATAATGGTGGGCGCCTGTAATCCCAGCTACTTGGGAGGCTGAAGCAGGAGAATCACTTGAACCCGCGAGGCGGTACAGTGAGCTGAGATCATGCCACTGCACTCCAGCCTGGGTGACAGAGCGAGACTCCATCCCAAAAAAAGAGAAGGAATTATTTAACTTTTTTTTTTGAGATGGAGTCTTTGTCACCTGGGCTGGAGTGCAGTGGCATGATCTCGGCTCACTGCAACCTCTGCCTCCCAGCTCGAACTCCTGACCTCAGGTTATCCGCCTGCCTCGGCCTCCCAGAGTGCTGGGATTATAGATGTGAGCCACCATGCCTGGCCAATATTTTTATTTTTAAATTGAAACAGGATCTCGCTATGTTGACCAGGCTGGTCTTGAACTCCTGGCTCAGGCAATCTTCTTGCCTTGGCCTCCCAAAGTGCTGGGATTACAGGCCTCAACCAGTGTGCCCGGCTCTTTTTACTTTGTAAACCAAAAGTATCTGAGACATGTCTGAACAATTTAGAAAGTTTATTTTTGCCAAGGTTAAAGACAGGCCTGTGATACAGCCTCAGGAGGTCCTCATGACATGTGCCCAAGGTAGTCCAAAACAATTTGCTTTTATACAGTGTAGGGAGACATAATGGATCAATCAAATATGTGTAAGATTTACATTGGTTAGATCTGGAAGGGAGGGACAACTTGAGGGCTGGGGGGGGGCTTCCAGGTGATCGGTAGATTTTGATTGGCAGTTGGTTGGAAGAGTTATCAATAGAAAGGAATGTCTGGGTTATGATAAGGGATTGTGGAGACCTAGGTTTTATCACGCAGATGAAGCCTCCAAGTAGCAGGTTTTAGAGAGAATAGACTGTAAATGTTTCTTATCAGACTTAAGGTCTGTGTTGAGTGTTGATGTTAATGTTGGAGAGGTATAATGAGGCGTATTCAACCCCCGCTTCCTATTACGGCCTGAACCAGTCTTTCAGGTTAAAATTTAGGGTGCCCTGGCCAAACGGGGAGTCTATTCAGATGGTTGCGGGGTGCCTTCGAATTTTATTTTTGGTTTACAACTTTCTTGATGATATTGTTTGCAGCACAACAGTTTTTAATTTTCATGAAGTCTAATGAGTTTTTTCTTCTCGTTACAGTTTTGTGTCACATCTAAAACACGATTGTCAGGTTCAAGATGACAAAGATTTACACCTATATGTTTGTCTAGGAGTTTTGTTTTAGTGCTTATGTTTAGGTTTCTGATGCATTTTTAGTTCATTTTTCCTTATGATCATTTTTGTTTTCTTTTGTGAAATATCTGCATATGTGTTTTTTATACATTTCCTATTAGGTCTTAATATTTTTCTTTTTAATATGCTTGAGATCTCTTATTAAAATGTCAATTAACATTAAATATCAATATTCCTTTAAAAATATTTTGATTTTTCTTCTTTTGAATAGGTAAAGGGATGTGTATATACAATGAAACATTTCCCTTACATACTTTTCCCAGCCACTCTGTTTCCTTCTCTGGAAACTCTTTTACTGATTTCTTGACTGTAATTCCAGAGAAATTGATATTAGTTCTTTATTTAATTAACATGTGATGACATGCAATATATTTTAATTTTGTATAAATTCTTTGCTATACTTACTACAAAGATTTCCCTAGTCCTCAGATTTTAATTTCATATTTTGACATACAGAAAACTTTTAAGTCAGACCTCTTATTCCTCTTTTCCATCTATTTCTAATTATAAAAAGTAACTTTTATAAATACTTGGTTTTGGCTGGCACTGTCACTCACCCAAAGTGTTGATCCTTAGTACTTTGGGTCACTGAGGTGGGATCACTTGAGCCCAGCAGTTTGAGACCAGCCTGGGCAACACAGAGAGACCCCATCTCTACAGAAAATTTAAAAATTAGCCAGGCCATGGTGGCATGCCTACTCAGGAGGCTGAAGTGGTGGCAGGATTGCTTGAGTTCTAGGCTTCAGTGAGTTGTGATTGTGCCACTGTGCTCCAGCCTGGGTGACAACACCTGGTAGCAAGA
Source organism: Theropithecus gelada (assembly GCF_003255815.1). Taxonomy (NCBI): domain Eukaryota; kingdom Metazoa; phylum Chordata; class Mammalia; order Primates; family Cercopithecidae; genus Theropithecus; species Theropithecus gelada. The sequence goes on along the minus strand of NC_037669.1, from coordinate 45,483,765 downwards.
CCCTATCTCAAAAATAATTAAGTAAATAAATAGTCGTTTTCATTAAGTTTTAAAAGTTGGCAGTTTTACAATTTAACTTTTTTTTTTTTTTGAGACAGGGTCTCACTCTGTCTCCCAGGGTTGAGTGTAGTGGCTCCATCATAGCTCACTGAAGCCTCGAACTGCTAGGCATAAATGATCCTCCTATTCAGCCTCTGGAATAGCTGGGACTACAGGTGCACACCACCATGCCCAGCTAATTTTTAAATTGTTTTCTAGAGACAGGATCTTGTGATATTGCCCAGGCTCATATTTAACTTTTTAATCTATCTGGAATTTATTTTGAAATACAGTGTGAGATAATGTATCTACTACTGCATTACAAATTACCCCCAAATTTAATATATTAAAACAGCAACATTTATTATTTCATAGTGTCTTTGGGTCAGGAATCTCAGTGCAGCTTAGCTGGGTCTTCTGGCTCTGAGTCTTTCTTAAGGCTGAACTGGGAAGGATCCATTTCCTAGCTTATTCATGAGACTCTTGGTGCAATTCAGTTCCTTATGGCCCATTGGACAAATAACTCAGTTCCTCATGAACTGATGGCCAGAGGCCTCCTTTGGTCACTGGCCACATAGGCTTCTTTGCAGAGCATCTTACAACTTGGGAGCTTGTTTCTTGAGAGTGAGGAAGTAAGAGTACTAGAGAGTGCTAGCTGGAGAGAAGTTACAGTCTTTTGTAACCTAAGCGCTGAGGTGAATTCACATCACTTTTCACTGTTCTTCAGAAGCAAGTCCCACACAAGGGTGTGAGAATACCAGCAGGTGGGGATTATTGGGATTCATGCCAGAAAATGCCTAGACAGTTAATATAATAGACTCAAGATTGTAAAGACTAGAGGGGGAAACAGATTTTGGGAGTCAAATTATGCATCTGGTTTTAGGTGTGTCCAGCTAAAGTTGCCAGAACGTTTAAGTGTCTTATCTAGCCAATCCTCAGAGATATGGGGTATTGGAAATGTAGATAATTGTCTTTATAGTATCCAGAATGTTTTCACATCTGTTACCATATTTAATTCTCACAACTCTGGAGGAAGATAGAGCATTATTATCCCTATTTTACAGTTGAAGAAAACCTAAGTCTAAATGATAATATAGACTTAGATTACATGAAGTTATATATTGCATGTAGCTAAGGTTACACAGCTAGTAAGTGGAAGAACTTTTATTTCTAGATAGATTTTACATAGAGGTATTAAAAGTCGATAAACTCTCTAAAAGGAATGAATAATTATTGATAATAACTAGTTTGGTACATGGTTGGTTTTATGGTTTACTCATGTCCTAACTTACATAGTAAATATTTTTGAGCCTCTACTATGTCTGAAGCACTCTTGTTAGTTAATGCTGAATTAATGTGCACACCCAAAACAATGAAAGAAGGAATTCTAAGGCTAATTTTGGGAGGATCATCAAAATAATCAGGAAAAGGAAGGGCGTCAGTGGCATTTGCAAAATAATCTCATGGTGACCTTTTGAAAAAAAAAAAACTTTTTTGAGACAGTCTTGCCCTCTTGCGCAGGCTGGAGTGTGGTGGCAGATCTTAGCTCACTGCAACCTCTGCCTCCCAGGTTCAAGTCCAAGCAATTCTCCCGCCTCAGCTTCCCAAGTAGCTGGGATCACAGGTGCTTGCCACCATACCCGGCTAATTTTTGTGTTTTTAGTAGTGATGAAGTTTCACCATGTTGGCCAGGCTGGTCTCAAACTCCAGACCTCAAATGATCCGCCCACCTCGGCCTCCCAAAGTGCTAGGATTACAGGCATGAGCCACCATGCCCAGCCCTTTTGAAAAATTAAACGTTAGAACTTAATTTATTAGATTAGCCTTAAATTTTCTTGTTTCTAGAGTAATTTATATTCATACAATGTGTGCTTTCTCTCCCATTTATAGAGAAGATAGATTTCCCCATTCTGGGTCTTTCCTTCCTTTTTCATAGTGAATTTTCACGCTTTATAAAATGTGCATGTTTTCATTATTTTTGTGTTCTTCATGTCAGCTTGTAGAGAAATTCAGAAGTCTGCAATTATGCCACATGCTTTTTAGAGGGCAGAAGAGAACTATTCAAAAGAGGAACTGAAAGACAAACCAGGGTGTTTGATGGGGCTGCTTTTTTTGAATTTTGAGCTCCTCACTGACTAACCATATTAACAGATAAATCTATTTTCCTTATTAGCAAACAGTTATACTTTTCAGTAAATGTGTAAAAGTCTGCAAATGTGTAGTATAGAAATAATTTTTATGGTCAGACCACGATAATTTTGTGGTTTCTTCCACTGTCAATACTATTATAAGGAAAAGTGCCTGTTTGCGGATGGGAAAAGGAGATTGGCCTAAATATAAATGAATGTTCACTGTCTTAGAGGTTTTACCTCTTTTGAGTTGATTTGAAGAAAAAGCCATAAATGTCTGCTTTTTTTTTCTCTCTGCAGGGGTTAAAGGAAAATTGATACATATTTCTATACTCTGGTTTTTGTTTTCTGTATCTGAAATCTGCTGTAGATGCTGGTAAAAACAAGATAAAGATGATTGTAGTCATGTAACTGGAAACTATAAAATATTGTTCCAAAATCTAGTTAGAAGTATACCAAGTCTTGAGGAGCAAGATTTGGTTTATTAATAATGTGCTGTGATTTCTTAGTTTCCTTACATTTTTGCAGTACGTATCTTTTGTGTGTGTGTGTGTGTGTGAGATGGAGTTTCACTCTTGTTGCCCAGGCTAGAGTGCAATGGCACGATCTTGGCTAGGCGTGATCTTGGCTCACCACAACCTCCGCCTCCCGGGTTCAAGCAATTCTTGTTCCTCAATTTCCCGAGTAGCTGGGACTACAGGCATGCCACCTGGCTAATTCCTATATTTTTGGTAGAGACGCGATTCCACCATGTTGGCCAGTCTGGTTTCAAACTCCTGACCTCAGGTGATCTGCCCGCCTAGGCCTCTCAAAGTGCTGGGATTACAGGCGTGAGCCACCGCGCCCAGCTTTGTCTACATTTCTAATCGTTTGTTGTAGATGGGATACCTAGAAGTGAAATTCTAGGGCCAAAGAGTGCTAACATTGTTAAGACTCTTGGCAGGAGCGAGGACCCCTCAGTTGACTTTATACTTTTTGTTATAGAATAAGATACAGTTAGACTTTATTTTGTTTGTGATTTGAGTATACAGTCTGCGAGTTGAATTTTTTTTTAAGACGGAGTCTCGCTGTGTTGCTCAGGCTGGAGTGCAGTGGCCGGATCTCAGCTCACTGCAAGCTCCACCTCCCAGGTTCACGCCATTCTCCTGCCTCAGCCTACCGAGTAACTGGGACTACAGGTGCCCGCCACCTTGCCCGGCTAGTTTTTTGTATTTTTTAGTAGAGACGGGATTTCACCGGATTAGCCAGGATGGTCTCGATCTCCTGACCTCGTGATCCTCCCGTCTCGGCCTCCCAAAGTGCTGGGATTACAGGCTAGAGCCACCGCGCCCGGCCTCAAGTTGAATTTTTTTGGGGGGAGGTGGGCAGGCTACTGAGAATTGCCTCATGGCTTCATAGAAAAATTGTTTCTCTCTTCCCATTGCTTAATTCGTTCAGCAAATAAACACTTATATCCCAGGCTATATACTAGCTGTTGGCAAGGAATATCTCTTAATGTCATTAGCCTTTTCCTCAGCTAAGCAAGCCATTCCCCACTTCATGCTATTTGTTATCCAGAGAATGGACCAAAGTGCTAAGCCTTTTGGGAGGTTACTTTTTGCCTAGTTGAAAGTATGGATTTTGACATGTGACTTGCCTGGTACCTCATATTTACTGACTACAAGTTGTATAAATTCCTGCCTGTAGTTAAATACCTTAAGGTATTGCTATTTGGGTTTTCCAGAAAAATAGAACCAATAGGTAGATATATAGAGAGAGATATTATGAGGAATTGGCTCATATGACTATGGAGCCTGAGAAATCCCATAGCTCTGTTGTCTACAAGCTGGAGAACCTCTTGACATTATTGTCAACCTCTGATGTCACTTCCAGCTGGCTCTGCCCTCATCATTCCATTAAATTGTTATCTCTTGCTTGTAAGTCTAATGAGTCTTCTCAGTCTTTGTCATATCTTACTTTATCAGTAGCACTGAACTTTTATTAATTTTTTGTTTTCTATTTTTTTTTTTTTTTTGAGACAGGGTCTCACTTTGATGCCCAGCCTGGAGTGCAGTGGCAGGATCTCGGCTCAGTGCAACCTCCGCCTCCAAGGTTCAAGCGATTCTCCTTCCTCAGCCTCCCGAGTAGCTGGGACTACAGGCATGCACCACTACACCCAGCTAGTTTTTGTATTTTTAGTGGAGATGGGGTTTTACCATGTTGGCCATGCTAGTCTTGAACTCCTGACCTCAAGTGATCCACCCATCTCAGCCTCCCAAAGTGCTGGGATTACAGGCCTGCACCACCATGCCCAGCTAGTTTTTGTATTTTTAGTGGAGATGGGGTTTTACCATGTTGGCCATGCTGGTCTTGAACTCCTGACCTCAAGTGATCCACCCATCTCAGCCTCCCAAAGTGCTGGGATTACAGGCATGAGCCACCGTGCCTGGCCTGAGACAGGGTCTTGCTGTGTTTCCCAGGCTGGAGTGCAATGGCATGATTGCAGTTCACTGCAGCCTCAACTTCCTGGGCTCAAGCAATCCTCCCATCTCAGTGTCCTAAGTAGCTGGGATTACAGGTGTGTGCCACCCTGCCTAGCTAATTTTTAATTTTTTTTGTAGAAACAGGATCTCACTGTGATGCCCAGGCTAGTCTCAAACTCCTGGTTCAAGTGATCCTCCCAAAGTGCTGGGATTACAGGTGTGAGCCAAGGCACCTGTCCACTGAATATTCTTGACCACAGACTTATCTTGAAACACTTTCTCTCATTTCTGTCTTTCATACTGCTAGTTTTCTTCTCACTACTCAGTTGCTCCTTATCTCTTCTCTGTATTCCCCTTGCCCTTAAAACTTTTCCTTAGAGATCTCTCTTAGGCCCTGTCCCATCTCTTGCCCTTTTGTAATATTTCCTGGGTGACCTTATTTACTGCTATAACTTCAGATACCAGTTATATGCTTATATGCTGATGACTACCAAGCCCTAATCATGCCGCCTTACTGGATATCTCCTTGTATAGTCCTGCAGGTTCATTAAATTTAACATCTTAAATTGGAACAAATCCAAAACTTCTCTGTGATCCTTATCGACCCAGTTGTTCCAGCTGGAAATCTGAGTGTTGCCCTTGTCCTTTTCTCTCACCTTCATTCTTTCTGTCTCAGTTCACATCTAATTAGTCATCAGATCTAGTCATTGCAGCCTTCTCACTCACTACTGAAACCTGTGTATTTGTTTAATGCCTTTTTTATATGTATGGCAGCTGAAAATGTAGTCCCATTGTGTGTCTTTTCCAGTAGCAGAAACCCATGTTACTGTCTTTTTCTTCAAGGAGACATATTTCTCTTAGATTAGATTATAGATTTGAGATGGAGAGCTATTAGTTATTGCCTTTTTGATTTTCTTATGCTTTTCAATGTTTTTTCAGAGTGCTGTGTTTTAGTAGGTATTGAGTAATTGTTTTGAGTTGAAAGGATTTGAAACTGTTTAAAAGGTAGCTTAATTTAAAAACCTTTTATATATCTTAAGTCTCATAAAGAAAGGTTAAGAAATAAGTATGTTGCTGGGCACGGTGGCTCACGCCTGTAATCCTAGCACTTTGGGAGGCTGAGGCGGGCATATCACAAGGTCAGGAGATGGAGACCATCCTGGCTAACACAATGAAACCCCGTCTCTACTAAAAATACAAAAAATTAGCCGGATGTGGTGGCATGCACCTGTAATCCCAGCTACTTGGGAGGCTGAGGCAGGAGGATTGCTTGAACCCGGCAGGCGGAGGTTGTAGTGAGCCGAGATTGCACCACTGCACTCCAGCCTGGGCAACAGAGCGAGACTCTATCTCAAAAAAAAAAAAAAAAAAAGAGAAGTAAGTATGTTTTAGTAATGGAGATTAAAGAATTGAAGCAGTTATTATTAAGATGTTTAAGAGAAAATGAGTATCAAACTAAATATAATAAAGACACTTGACAAAGTTTAATCAGTTATTTTTATAGACTATCAGCTTTCACTACTAATCCCAATTTCTTGAGCAGTGAAGTTTTTGGAGGACTGAAGAAGAAATTAACTTTCTTATAGCTTATTTTTCAGGGTATTAGTGTGTTTTGGACCATCACTTCTATTTTATAGAACACAAAATAGTATAAAATAATCAGATATGTGGTATGTTCCCACTTCAATAGCTAGATTTTATTCATATTGACACATTAAAATACTCTATAAAAATTTGCACATTTTATTTTATTTATTTTATTTATTGTTTTAGAGACGGGGTGGGTCTCCCTATGTTGCCCAGTCTGGTCTCAAACCCCTGGACTCAAGGAATTGTCCCACCTTGGCCTCCCAAAGTGTTGAGATTACAGGCATGAGGCACTACACCAGGCCCTAAAAATTCACACATTTTAGATAGGAATAAAGCATGAGAGGTAGAGATACTGTATAGTAACTCAATTATAAGACGGTAGAAGACAAGTGTGAACAAAAGATGTTCAGTCACAGAGCGCTTTTTATGCTGACCACCAGATGGCACAGTCATTCCACACCTGCTGGTTGCCTTGAATAGTGGCTATTTCTTGGGATACATGGAAAAGGGGAAGACTGAGGGAGGGACATTGCAACTAGCTGTTCCAAAAAATAGGGTGTTTTCAAGTTGGTTCTTTGTAACCTGGAGACAGCTGTTTTATATAATAAAAACAGGCCAGCAGTTTACTTATTTGAATTTCTGGTTCTTTTGAAACTGACTTTGTGCTACTACCAAATAAACCATGTCAGTATCCTTATAGTTTTGGTTTTTTTGTTTTTTTTTTTCCAGAAAGCTAACTCTTTAGATGTATGAGTCAACAAAATATTAATAGCATTAGAAAATTAAACACAGAACATTACTATGCTGTGAAATATGAAGATACGCTTAGGGCCAGGTGCAGTGGCTCATACCTGTAATCCCAGCACTTTGGGAGGCGGAGGCAGGCTGATCACTTGAGGCTAGGAGTTTGAGACCAGCCTGACCAAGATGGTGAAACCCCATCTCTACTAAAAATACAAAAATTAGCTGGGCTTGGTAGCGGGTGCCTGTAGTCCCAGCTACTTGGCAGGCAGAGGCAGAAGAATCGCTTGAGCCCCAGAGGCAAAGGTTGCAGTGAGCTGAGATCACACCATTGCACTCCAGCCTAGACAGAAGAGCGAGACGCTGTCTCAATTTTAAAAAAAAGGTACATGTGGGATCTTTTTAGCGATTGATGTTACTGAAATTGTACACTTTAAAAAATTTTTGGCTGATGCCTGTAATCCCTACACTTTGGGAAGCCAAAGTGGAAAGATCACTTGAGCCCAGGAGTTTGAGAGCAGCCTGGGCAACATAGTGAGACCCTTGTCCCCACAAAAAAATTTAAAAATTAGCTGGGCACAGTTGTACGTTCTTATAGTTTCTGCTACTCAGATGCTGAGGTAGGAGGGTCACTTGAGCTGATAAATGACTGATATAGATAACTTAGATATGACCAAAATGGGGCGTACCTTCAGTAGTATGAGAGTAGTGACTAAATAAAGATTTTTTTTTTTTTTTTTTTTGAGACGGAGTCTCGCTTTGTCGCTCAGGCTGGAGTGCAGTGGTGCGATCTTGGCTCACTGCAAGCTCCGCCTCCCGGGTTCATGCCATTCTCCTGCATCAGCCTCTGAGTAGCTGAGACTACAGGCACCCGCCACCACGCCCGGCTAATTTTTTGTATTTTTGGTAGAGATGGGGTTTCACTATGTTAGCCAGGATGGTCTCGATCTCCTGACCTCGTGATCCACCCGTCTCGGCCTCCCAAAGTCCTGGGATTACAGGCGTGAGCCACCGCGCACGGCAAGATGATGTATTTTATTTATTGCTTTGAAATAAAAATTTTGTTTTTCTCAGGTATAGATAAGTATATGTAAGGTTTTAAGAAAGTTTTGCCCCATAGTTCACACACATTTGAAGAATATATACAGTCTTAAAACCAGAGGAATTGAACTATAATTGAGTTGTGATGTTTTTTATTATATGCTAATGGCTATCACTTGACACTTATGTGGAAATGAAAGCTTGGTGTAGAGAACCTAGATTAAGGAGTAATTCCCCAAATGGTGAATTATGAAATATCTTGGCACTTTGAGAAAATATTTAGGTTGTATACTACCTCAAACCTGTTATGGATTGATGCAGAATGTAAGCATATATTCAGATTATGTAGCAACAGGACAGACTAGACAAAGAGTAAGTTTTTCTGGTGTTTGTTTTTGTTTTTGTTTTTGTTTATGATGGAGTCTCACTCTGCTGTCCGGGCTGGAATGCAGTGGTACAGTCTCGGCTCACTGCAACCTCTGCCTCCCGGGTTCAAGTGATTCTTCTGCCTCAGCCTCACAAGTAGCTGGGATTACAGGCACATTCCACCACGCCTGGCTAATTTTTTGTATTTTTAGTTGAGATGGGGTTTCACCGTGTTAGCCAGACTGGTCTCGATCTCCTGACCTCAGGTGATCCACTTGCCCCAGCCTCCAAAAGTTTTGGGATTACAGGTGTGAGCCACCATGCTTGGCCAAGAATAAGTTTTTCGGGAAGCTGAGCTGTGTACTAAGTACCTAAAACAGAGGAGGAACTCTTTAGGGAATTTCTTTGAGGCAGAGTCTAGGGGCATTGGGTTTTTTATGGCACCAAAGGGCTGCTTAAGCCTGAAGCCTGGGGAAGATAGGGGAGCCAAACGAAAAATATAGCTCTCTGCTTTTCTAAGCGATGTATCTCAAAAGAACTGAAATAAATAACTTGATTGTGACCTGGGCCAAAGTACAAGAACTAGCAGAAACCCAAGTGGCTGTATTTCTAGAGAAGAATTCTTTCCTCTAGTTGTGAGCTTTATTTATTATTATTTATTTATTTATTTATTGTATTTAATAAAGAGAGACAGGGTCTCATTATGTTGCCCAGGCTGGTTTTGAACTCCTGGGCTCAAGTGATCCTCCTGTCTTGATCTCCCAAAGTCTTGGGATTACTTGGGTGAGCCACTGCACTCAGCCCAATTTTTTTTTTTTTTTTTGGAGACGGAGTCTCACTCTGTCACCCTGGCTGGAGTGCAATGGTGAAATCTCAGCTCAGTGCAACCTCTACCTCCTGGGTTCAAGTGATTCTCCTGCCTCAACCTCCCAAGTAGCTGGGACTACAGGCAAACACCACCACGCCTGGCTAATTTTTGTATTTTTAGTAGAGATAGGGTTTTGCCATGTTGACCAGGCTGGTCTCGAACTCCTGACCTCAAGTGATCCTCCTGCCTTGGCCTCCCAAAGTGCTGGGATTACAGGCTCGAGCCACTGTGCCCAGCCACCCCATTTATAATATAGTACTTATAGTATATTTGTTTTATGTAATTTTATATTTGTATAATGATTTTACATTTGGAATATTTATGATAATATATAATTTGTGAGGTATTGTACTTGTTTTGAGGAAATTGATGAAGTCCTATAGATATGAAATTTGGGAGATTAAATGCCTCTGTTGACCTATACATTTTACTTCTGAATAAAATTTGAGGCATTTATAAAGCATATATGTATCTGCAGCTATTTTGAAAATTGTACCATTATATTCCTGGGATTTCTTCTACTTTTTACTAACTTTGGCATTTTCTTTTTGAAACAGTGATCACATGGAAAATGTGTATGGCTACTTAATGAAGTATACCAACCTTGTCACTGGGTGGCAATACAGGTAAGTGTGATTATTTGTGTCACATCAGTCTCTCCTAAGAGACCAGAAATAGGGCCCGATAATTTTATATTTTGATATTACTTTAGGCAAGACATGGCTGGGAAACCTTTTAGAGAAGGATTTCCCACATTTTCTAAAAGTTTGGTGACTACTTCTTAGACGGTGGGAAAAGTTCACATCTGTCCAAGTAGCAGCCTCTAAATGCCTCAGATGTGAGTATTAAATGAAGATTAGAATCACTTGTTCACCTGGCTTGGGCATTTTATACTTGGAGAAGTTAGGTTCTTAGGGGAAGAGAAATAGGGGTTTGGAGGCAGCAAACACATTTGTATTAGGTTCCCATCTTGTGCCAGATTCACAGCTTCTCTGGGATCTTGGCGAGGTTGAGTAACCAGCTCAAGGTCACACAAGCTGTCAGGAAGCAGGAAAACCAGCTATCTCAAATACTTTGTAGAATTGGTAGTTATGGGGCAGGCATATTAAGCTGGATCAAATTGTCTACCAAGTTCTATTATAGAACAGGCTAACATGTAGAATGCCATACTTCTCTAAACCCAAACATGAATTATTTTTTGTTTTTTGAGACAGAGTCTCACTCTGTCTCCCAGCTGGAGTGCAATGGTACGATCTCGGCTCACTGCAACCTCTGCCTCCGGGGTTCAAGTGATTGTCCTGCTTCAGCCTCCTGAGTAGCTGGAATTACAGGCATGCGCCACCATGCCCAGCTCATTTTTGTATTTTTAGTAGAGACGGGGTTTTACCATGTTGGTCAGGCTGGTCTCAAATTCCTGACCTCAGGTGATCCACCCACCTCGGCCTCCCGAAGTGCTAGGATCACAGGCGCGAACCACCATGCCTGGCCACCCAACTTGAATTTTAAAAGTTTAAAACTTTTTAGTTAATTTTTATTTTATGTTAATTAATTAATTAGTTTATTTGAGACAGGGTCATGCTCTGTTGCCCAGGCTGGAGTACAGTGGCATGATCTGAGCTCACTGTAACCTCCACCTCGGGCTCAAATCATCCTCCTGCCCCAGTCTCCTAAGTAGCTGGAACTACAGGCATGCACCACCACACACAGCTAATTTTTGTATTTTTTTTTTTTTTGTAGAGACAGGGTTTTGTCATGTTGCCCAGACTGGTCTCGAACTCCTGGATTCAAGTGATCTCAACTCATCCAGCCCTTTTTTGAGTTACTTTTTTTTTTTTTTGAGATGGAGTCTTACTCTGTCACCTAGGCTGCAGTGCAGTGGCGCGATCTCACCTCACCGCAACCTCCACCTCCAGGGTTCAAGTGATTCTCCTGTCTCAGCCTCCCAAGTAGCTGGGATTACAGGTGCACACCACCTCACCCAGCTAGTTTTTTGTATTTTAGTAGAGACAGGGTTTCACTGTGTTGCCCAGGCTGGTCTCAAACTCCTGAGCTCAGGCAGTCTACCCACCTTGGCCTCCCAAAGTGCTGGGATTACAGGTGTGTGCCACCACGTCCGGCCTAGCATTCCTTTTTTAAAAAGGGGCCAGATGAGGTGGCTCATGCCTGTAATCCAAGCACTTTGGGAGGCCAAGGCAGGCAGATTGCCTGAAGTCAGGAGTTCAAGATCAGTCTGGCAAACATGGCAAAACTATCTCTTCTAAAAATACAAAAATTAGCTGGGCATGGTGGTGGGTGCCTGTAATCCCAGGTACTTGGGAGGCTGAGGCATGAGAATCGCTTGAACCTGGGAGGTAGAGGTTGCAGTGAGCTGAAGTGGTGTCACTACACTCCAGCCTGGGCAACAGAGCATGACTCCATCTCAAAAAAAAAAAAAAATTATTGTACTACTTAAATCGGAATTTCTGAAATGTATTTTTGAAACTAGTTAATCTAAAACCAAATCAGAATATTCTTAAGTGTATCAGTATTTCATCAAATTCTTTTCCAGAGTGTATCAGCGTTTCATCATTTAGTTTCAAGGTCCTTATATTTCACCATCTCCAATTGCAGCTTTTTCATTTTTAAACAGGAGAAGTAATCTTTAGTTTTGACTTATTTAATGACACATTCACGAAGTCTTTTTTACCCTGTTATTCTCATTGTATATTTCACTGATTAAATCTTAAATCACAGTGCATATCTTGCCTAGTGTATCTTGCCTTAACCTCAGAGCTCATATTTTGATTTATTTCCAGTGAATTTTAAATAAAAATTTTCACTACCATTTGTCCTCTGGCAGTTTACCCTCTGTTAATGAATTCTGGGGAAAAATCTTTCTCTGAAAGGATGTGGTGTCTCTGCTTCCTTTTGTGCATTAACTGATAGGCCTCTTACTTAATAAATGCCTCTCCCTCAGCTGAAGGGTTTATATCTTTTATTAAACTCATTCAATTTTTTTTTTGAGACGGAGTTTCGGTCTTTTTGCCCAGGCTGGAGTGCAGTGCCTCTATCTCAGTGCACTGCAACCTCTGCCTCCCGGGTTCAAGGGGTTCTCCTGCCTCAGCCTCACAAGTAGCTGGGATTACAGACATGCACCACCACGCCTGGGTAATTTTGTATTTTTAGTGGAGATGGGGTTTCACCATGTTGGCCGGGCTGATCTTGAACTCCCGACCTCAGGTGATCTGCTCACTTCTGCCTCCCAAAGTGCTGGGATTACAGGTGTGAGCCGCCGCGCCCGGCCTAACTCATTCAATTTTTAGTAGTCTTCACTGCTAGAAAATTCAGTCTAGTGTTTCCAAGTACCTCTTGAAATGCTTTTAGATTTTATTGTTAAGAACAAAACCCTGAAATGTGTAAGTGATTGAAGTTTGCTTTGCTTTAGTTTGCTGAGGGAAAATGTTTACAAATTATGGATTTTAAAAAATCGTTACAGGTTTTTTGTTTTAAACAATGAAGCTGGGCTGTTGGAGTACTTTGTGAATGAACAGTCTAGAAATCAGAAACCTAGAGGAACTTTGCAGCTTGCAGGAGCTGTAATATCACCCAGTGATGAGGATTCTCATACCTTCACTGTAAACGCCGCCAGTGGAGAACAATATAAACTCAGAGGTATGACCGAGATATGAGAATTAATATTGTGATTTTCTTCTTTTTTTGAGAAGTTGGTGTATTACATGCTTTCATATGGGCTTTGGAAATAGAAACTACTGTCATCAGTGATGTAAATACAATATTCTGAACCTTGGAACTGCTTTGAAAGTTTATGAAATCTGTTGTAATAAATAACTGTTTTCAAGTGCAACAATGTATGTTTGTTTAGGACTGGCCCCTCTAAAAAACTATGTAGGTGAAACTCTGATTGCTGAAAATCTAGAAACATAGACTTTAAATGATTTTTTTTAATGTATTTCACCCCTTTACATGGTTTAGTTTACATGCCCTTTTTGCAGTTTTCAGTAACTAATGTACATTATTGGGATTTATTATAATGTCATTCATTAAAATAACATATAACTTCTGTTAAGATAAATTTAATGTGTGTAGAAGTTTTTTATTTAATAAATACACAAAGTATAATGGTAATCCTAAGTGAGCATGCTCCTGCAGATCTGAAAGTATTGATTATACATCAAATACTTAATAAAGGGGTTATTTCTTTAAATAAGAACCTATTTTTATGAATTACAACGTGTCATTCTCTCATCCTCACCTCACTGCATGCAATTTATCCTTTTTAATGAAGTAGCTACGTCCATCTACTGTGTTCCCTAACAAAGTTGGTGCTTTGGCCTCTTTCCTGCCTCCCTCTAGTAAGGGAAGTTTGCTCTGGTGAGAGTAAGACCAGTATCTGCTTTTCAGTAATCTGATCTTCATACTGTAGGCGATTGTGTTCCAAAATAAATAAATATAAAATAACTTTCACATTCTTTTAACAGCTACAGATGCAAAAGAGCGACAGCACTGGGTTAGCAGACTTCAGATATGTACACAACATCATACTGAAGCTATTGGAAAGGTATGTAGATTTTTATACAGTATTAATATACAAAAATGAGGAAGGAATATTTTTTATTTTTTGCCTTTTAAAATTGAGATACTATTCACATACTGTAAAATTCACCCTTTTAAAGTATATATGCATAATTCTGTGGTTTTTAGTATATTCACAAGGTGGTTCAACCATTGAAACTTTCTTTTTTTTTTTTTTGAGACAGAGTCTTTCTCTGTGGCCCAGGCTAGAGTGCAGTGGTGTGATCTTGTCTCACTGCAACCTCCACCTCCCGGGTTCAAGTGATTCTCCTGTCTCAGCCTCCCAAGTAGCTGGGACTACAGGCATGCATCAGCACACCCAGCTTTTTTTGTACTTTTAGTAAAGACAGGTTTCACCATGTTGGCCAGGCTGGCCTCGAACTCCTGACCTCAAGTGATCCGCCCACGTGGGCCTTCCAAAGTGCTGGGATTACAGGTGTGAGCCACCGCACCCGGCCGCATTGCAACTTTCTAATTTCAGAACATTTTCATCCCTCCTACAAAAAAATAAAAAATCTGGAGCCACTAGCAGTCACTCCCTGTTCTCTCCTTCCCAATCCCCTAGCAAACTCTATCTTCTGTTCCACGAATTTGTCTATTCTGGGCATTTTATGTAAATTTGAACCATGTAATATGGGGTTTGTTGCATCTGGCTTCTTTGATTTAGCATGTTTTCAAGGTTTATCCATGTTGTTGCATGTATCAGTACTTTATTCCTTTATTCCTTTTTTAAGATTGAATAATATTTTATTGTATAGATATACTATTTTTAATCCATTCATCAGTTGGTGGACGTTGGGTTATTTTCATTTTATAGACATTAAGAATAGTGCTGCCATGAACACTTGTGTTCAAGTTTTTATGTGAACATATGATTTCATTTCTCTAGGGTATCTATCTGGGAGTAGAATTGCTGGATCATGTGATAGTTCTATGTTTAACTTTTTGAGGAACTGCCAAACTGTTTTCCAAAGCAGCCACAGTCTTTTACATTCCCATCAACAATATATGAGGGTTCTAATTTCTGTATATCCTTGCCAATACTTGTTACTGTCCTTTAAAAAAATTATTATGGTTATCTTAGTGGATACGAAGTGGAATCTTATTGTGGTTTTGATTTCATTTTCCTAATGACTAATCATGTTGAGCACCTTTTCATGTGCTTATTGGTTAGTCATTTGTGTATCTTCTTTGGAGTGTTTTTAAAAATATTTTTCAAGGTGAAAGGAGAGTCTCATTACTTGAAATCTGAGGTTAGAGATGTCTAAAAGTAATATATGGGCATCATATTTAAAGGATTTCATACCTAGGTGATAACTTGTCTTTTACCATTTTTTTAAAAATCATTCTTCCTGTTGGTTTCCCCCAGAAGTGAATTTTTAAAAACTGTTTGTAATTTCGGCCTAAAACCTAGTCTTCAGGAAATCCAACACAACAGCTTTTCTTATACCGTAAGGTTCTAGTCATTGTCAGTGAGAAAGTACTAGTTTGTATCAAAGGGTAGTTGGCATGTTACATTATGAAATGTATTATATTGCTGAGTGCATTTTTTGTGTTAATCATGGTGTTTAAGGCCAGGTGCAGTGGCTCACGCCTATAATCCCAGCACTCCAAGAAGCTGAGGTGGGCAGATCACCTGAGATCAGGAGTTCAAGACCAGCCTGGCCAGCATGGCAAAACCCTGTCTCTACTGAAAATACAAAAATTAACTGGGCATGGTGGTACATGCCTGTAATCCCAGCTACTCAGGAGGCTGAGGCAGAGGAATCACATGAATCCATGAAGTGGAGGTTGCAGTGAGCCGAGATCACGCCACTGCACTCAAGCCTGGGCGACAGAGTGAGACTTAGTCCCAAGAAGAAAAAAAAAGGCCAGGCGCAGTGGCTCACGCCTGTAATCCCAGCACTCTGGGAGGCCGAGGCAGGCGGATCAAGAGGTCAGGAGTTCGAGACCAGCCTGACCAACATAGTGAAACCCTGTCTCTACTAAAAAAAATACAAAAATTAGCCGGGCATGGTGGAGGGCACCTATAGTGTCCCAGCTACTCGGGAGGAGGATGGTGTGAACCCGGGAAGTGGAGGTTGCAGCAAGCCAAGTCGTGCCACTGCAGTCCAGCCTGAGCGACAGAGTGAGACTCGGTCTCCAAAAGAAAAAGAAGTAAAAAAATAACGGTGTTTAAAAATCTGAAATTAGAAACTTTTTGTTATTCTAGTATTTGTTAAATGTGAAAGAATATTTTTTTGACACGACAAAACTGGAAAATAGTTTTCTAAATAAATTATCAGTTTACTTTGGGATATGTAAAATGCTTAAACTTTGAGTATCTCAGATTTTATCATCTTCGGAAATGTTCTCATAGTCAATTCTGAAGTTAATTTAATTTTAAACGCTGCTTACATGTAAGTCTTAAGTGTATGGTAATTTGATGGTTAGAGATCCTAAATTAAAGAAGAAAACAAAAGGAATGATTTTCTTTGTCTAACAGAATAATCCTCCTCTGAAGTCACGGAGCTTCTCACTTGCATCTAGTGGTAATTCTCCTATATCGCAGAGGAGACCAAGTCAAAATGCCATTTCTTTTTTTAATGTTGGACATTCCAAACTGCAATCAGTGAGCAAAAGAACTAATTTACCTCCAGACCATCTTGTGGAAGTCAGAGAAGTAAGTATGAATTAAAGTCTAGTTAAAATGCACAAAATGATCTTACCTGCTTGGTTTTGTCACAAAAAAACTTAAATACTGTTTGTGTCTTCAAGGGCCTTCATTGTTTCCCATCTAGTATGCTGAGATAATTTTTAAGTCATAAACATTCCCTGACTATATAGAGTGTCCTAAGTTTCCTCATGTCTGTCACGTACGAGGCACGTGGTCATTTTTCAAAAATCTGTATCTTTCAATTCTCAAGTAAAAGTACAGACTCCTTTTATGTAAATTTTATGGTCAAAAGGGTAATTAAGCCTAGTGGGAAGGCTATATAGCCAAACAAGTGATTCTTTAAAAAAACAGGCTGATAAAGGCCAGGCATGATGGCTCAAGCCTGTAATCTCAGCACTTTGGGAAGTCAAGGTAGGAGGATTGCTGGAGCCCAGGAGTTTGAGACCAGCCTGGGCAACAAAGCCAGACCCTGTCTCTAAAAACAAATTTTTTTTTAAAATTTTAGCTGGTAGTGGTGGTGGTGTGCACCTATAGTACCAGCTACTCTAGTGGCTGAGATGGGAGAACTCCTTAAGCCTGGGAGTTTAAGGTTGCAGTGAGCTATGATTGTGCCACAGCACTCCAGCCTGGGTAGCAGAGTGCATGCATCCCTGTCTCAAAAAATAAAAAAACAAACAGTGGCGGGGCACGGTGTCTTATGCCTGTAATTCTAGCACTTGGGGAGGCTGAAACAGGAGGATCACCTGAGCCCAGGAGTTCGAGACCGGCCTGGGCAACATAGTGAGACCTCTCTCTGAAACAAAACAAACAAAAAACTTACATATATATAACTGATATATATATATAGAAACTGATATATATATATAGAACATTTCAAACATATACAATCATTAAATCCTTGATGTTGCCTTATATCACCATTTCTTTCTTTTAAACTGTGTACCAAATAATTCTAGTTAATAGAACATGCACTATGTTAAGTTCTAAATATTAAGTTCTAAATATATACATAGAACATTTCAAACATATAGAATCATTAAATCCTTGATGTTGCCTTATATCACCATTTCTCTTTCTTTTAAACTGTGTACCAAATAATTGTAGTTAGTAAAGCATGCAGTTTGTTAAGTTCTAAATATTTCAGACATTACTTGCTGAATTAAATTTGGTAGAGCTTATAGGTATCTATGTAGTGAATTGGTGAAAACAGTATCATAAATCACACCCAAATGATTCAAGGTAGGAGGCTAGGAGAATGTAACTCTGTCAAGGTATTTAGGGTTGTGTTTATAGGTGAAGAAATTGATGTAGAGAGATGAAGTAACATGCTTGAGATACACAGACAGTAGCTTTTGATTCGCTTTCTAATTCTGTTATATAAACAAACAGTTAACAAAAGACTCTTTTTCATAAAACTCTGTAATTTTAGTATTCATGACAATGGTATTCCATTTGTAGGTAAATGTCAGTGTTTGTCTTTTTTTTTTTTTTCTTTTTTTTTTGAGACAGTCTCGCTCTGTCACCCAGACTGGAGTGCAGTGGCGCGATCTTGGCTCATTGCAACCTCCGCCTCCCAGGTTCAAGTGATCCTCCCACCTCAGCCTCCCAAGCAGCTGGGACCACAGGCTCCTGCCACCACACCCAGCTAATTTTTGTGTTTTTAGTAGAAACGGGGTTTTGCCATGTTGGCCAGGCTGGTCTCACCTGACCTCAGGTGATCTGCCCATTCAGCCTCCCAAAATGCTGGGATTACAGGCGTGAACTACCATGCCCAGCTGGTGTTTGTCTTTTAAGGAAACCAAGATACTTCTACCTTTATTTAGAGTGGAGGAGAAGGAAACATTAAACATGGTTAAGATCCAAGATACAGAATAAAGAAAAGCATTCAGGGGCAGTCTTATGTCATAGTGTATTCCTTAACCCTTAAAAACTAGGCAGCCGTGAAATTCTTGGAGCTTTTCAGTCATGGCTAGCGATGGGAGTTTGAGGCGGGCTTCTGGGATGCTGGTAATGTTCTGTGTCTTGGTCTGGGTGTTGGTTATCTTGTATGTTTAGTTCATCAAAATTCATTAAGCCTATATACTTGTGATATGTATCTGTTTGTAGACTGTCAGTATACTTCAGTAAAAAGTTAGAAACAAGCAAAAAGCATGTAATTGAAGTTGTCATGTATTATAGCACATTTTCAAGGAAAAGGGATGGTTTTGTATTTAAGATTTTATCTCTATAGAGGCCTTCTGCTTGACTGTACTTGGGTCTTTGTGACCTGATGTCCAAGACCATTGTCATATCTCTGTTAGCTTTTCTTCAGTTGTGAATACTTTAATCAACCTGCCCTTCTCTTTTCAACTCTAATGATTGTTTTGTTGTTCTCACTGGCTCAGTGGTAATACTGCCACACTCCAATGTTATGTGTCTTTAAATATACATTTCGTATCATTATAATAGCATGTAATATTTAACATGTAACTCTGGCACTTGAGTGTAGAACGAATGAGTCCCTAAAGTTTCACAACCACCTCTTTGGGAAGGTCCAGCATTAACTTACAGAATTGACATAGTTTAATGGCAGTCTCTCCTTGAATTATGGCTCTAGAAATTATTCTAGGGTTTGGGTGGTAACCACAGTTTGGCACTCCCTGTGTCACTGCCACTCCCTCACCCCGACACATGCCAAAAAAAAAAAAGTATTAGCTGAGCATCTTGTGTCTTCACTAGGTTGGTATTTTTGCATTTAAGAACCCAACAAACTGTAAGATTAAGTCAAACTGTAAGATTATAACTACGTCCAATGGAATAATTCTGTTTCTGAGAAAAACATTTTGGAATGTTTATATCATTTTTTGTCCTTCAGACAAATATTAAA
Source organism: Theropithecus gelada (assembly GCF_003255815.1). NCBI lineage: Eukaryota > Metazoa > Chordata > Mammalia > Primates > Cercopithecidae > Theropithecus > Theropithecus gelada. The sequence goes on along the minus strand of NC_037669.1, from coordinate 45,464,435 downwards.
TACCTCCAGAACCAATTTTTCCTTTAAAATTTGGTTTATTGCTAATATAAAGTCATTATAATCTAGTCTCTGGAGGCATATTGTTTCCTAGTCTTTTTATTTATTTATTTATTTATTTATTTGAGATGGAGTTTTGCTCTTGTTGCTCAGGCTGGAATGCAGTAGCGTGATCTTGGCTCACTATAACCTCCGCCTCCCAGGTTCAAGCAATTCTCCTGCCTCAGCCTCCCAAGTAGGTGGGATTACAGGCACCCACCACCACGCCTGGATAATTTTTTCATTTTTAGTAGAGATGGGGTTTCACCACGTTGGCCAGACTGGTCTTGAACTCCTGACCTCAAGTGATCTGCCTGCCTTGGCCTCCCAAAGTGCTGGGATTACAGACATGAACCACTGCACCTGGCCAGCTTTTATTTTAAATGGGTTAAATTTATTAATATTTGCCTTATTAGAAATTAAAACAGGAGTTAAAGTAACTTGTTAATTAAGAAAAAATAAAAATTAATAAACCTACTACATGTTAGCATAAATAACATTTTTATGTCAAAGTTATCTTTACCAAAACAAAATCATTATTGAAAAGAGTGGATTGTTTTACATTTTTGCAGTCCCTTCAATGTCTGGCCTTACAGAACACAACAGAATTCTCATATCTGTTTCTATATGCAGTCTACTGTAGTATGTTGTTTTACTTGAACTACAGGATGAAAATTTGGCCATTCACAGATAATGTGTTTGGAAAAAAGAGAAACATTGTAATAGCCTTTTTAGATAATTGTGGCTATTCTTTGATACTATACCAAAACTGGACAACTGATAGTTTCTTAAATGTTAGATGCAGTGTGGAATCTAATACATATCAGTGAACTTTTTGTATTTTGTTACATGAAAATCCATTGGTCTGTCCTGCACTTTGAATGGATCTTTAACCTAGCCATGATTTTGTAACACTGTGCATTCATTAGTCATTTTGGAGATATTAGTTTACAGAGTTATGCAGATCTTGCAAATATTGATCCATTTTATTATTATACAGTGAGTAAAATTCACATTTATTAACATCCCCAGTGTCATCAGAAAAGTATTGGGAAGCTATCAGATATACCAGATAAGGTTGTCCGAAATTCTAATTTTCATTTTACAGCTCAAGTTTTGTAATTGGTAACAAATATTGTTGTTTTTTCGATAGCCTCATTTTATTCAATCTTGAGAAAATGTCTAACTCATTCCCCAAACCTGAATCTCCATAGTTTCTTTCTTTCTTTCACATCAGAATAGTAGTCCATGGAAACAAACAAACAAACAAACAAACAAAAAACAGCTAATTCAGCTTACAAGTCAGTCACACAAGTGCTTTTTCTCTAGGCAACCTCTGTATATTGATATGCAACAGAAGGCTTTATATGTACTTCCCACTTTTTATATAGAGAATTTTTTAAATGTGTACTTGAGTCAAGATGTAGTAAATTTAATGATTTTTACTGCTTTACAAAGACATTCTTAAGTAAATTGCCCTTTTTTTTTTTTTCTGTGAGCACATGGCAGGTAAAGAATATAGTGACCACTAGTGCGTTTGGTGTCACTGCCTTTTCACTATCGTTCCAGAAGTTTTACCCACCATTGCTTTTACGTCATTAATGCAGATGTCACCACAGTGAAAAAAAGCAAATAACTTCTTTGAATTATTATAAAAAATAATTTGACTTCATAGACTGTCTGAAAGGAGTCTCACAGGGGTCTCTGCAGAGCACACTTTGAGAATTACTGTTCTAGAATTATCCAATTCCAGGAGGTTGTGATGCAAAGATATAAATTGATGTGAGTTTAAAAGGAACATTTTAATCAAATCTATGGGTAAGTTTAGTGTTAGATTAGGCAGCAGTTTGTAAAAGCAGTTAACTCCTTTTTTTTTTTTTTTTTTTTTGAGACGGAGTTTTGCTCTTGTTGCCCAGGCTGGAGTACAATGGCACAATTTCGGCTTACTGCAACCTCCGCCTCCCAGGTTCAAGCGATTCTCCTGCCTCACCCTCCCAAATGGCTGGGATTACAGGCATGCTGCAGGCATCCACCATGCCCTACTAATTTTGTATTTTTTTAGTAGAGATGGGGTTTCTTGATGTTGGCCAGGATGGTTTCGAACCCCTGACCTAAGGTGATCCACCCGCCTCGGCCTCCCAAAGTGCTGGGATTACAGGCGTGAACCACCACACCCAGCCTAAAAGCAGTTAACTCTTGTGAGTAGTATCATATTGTCCTTTAAAATGAATTTATTACAAAAGCTTTACTTTATTAAAATCATCTGTTTCCTATTTACTCTTTCTTATTAGTACTACTTATCAGTTCCCTTCTTTTTCAGTCCATGCTTCATGCCGGTACTATGCTATGCCCTGGGAGTAACTCAAATGACCAGTCTAGTAAGTGAGACAGAAACTTAAAACACAAGTAATTAAAATCACGATTCTAATTTGGTTTTCAGACAAATTATATGCCACCTGAATGATATACTCTTATCACTACGATTGCCATTTCTAGCTACAAAACACAGGTTCACCGAGGTTTCAGCTTTCTTTTTTTTTTTTTAAAGGACCTGGTTTTATAGTGTAAAGGAACAATCACTAAAACAGTTTCACAAATCACTTTTCCATTTCTTTGAATAGATTTGATTAGCTACTTTGTTTTGGAGAGAGCCATTACCAACTTTTAACATTTATGCTATAATTATATACTTTGTTTTAAAGCAGACTCGGCAAGTTATATATACACACACACACACATACATATATATGCACACACATATATATATACACACACACTATATATATCTTACTATCGATATATATTTTACTATATTTATATCTTGTAGTCTGCTTTAAAGTATGTGTGTGTATGTGTGTATATATATATACACACACACTTTGTATATGTAATATGTACATATTATATATATATAGTATTAGTCCATATTCACGCTGCTGATAAAGACATACCTGAGACTGGGTAATTTATACAGAAAAAGAGGTTTAATGGACATACAGTTCCAAATGGCTGGAGAGGCCTCACAATCATGGTAGAAGGCAAGGAGGAGCAAGTCACGTCTTACATGGATCACAGCAGGCAAAGAGAGAGAGAGAACTTGTGTAGGGGAACTCCTCTTTATAAAACCATCAGATCTCCTGAGATTTATTCACTATCACGAGAACAGCATGGGAAAGACCTACCCTGATGATTCAGTTACCTCCCACTGGGTCCCTCCTACAACATGTGGGAATTCAAGACGAGATTTGGGTGGGGACACAGCCAAACCATATCATTCTGCCCTGGCCCCTCCCAAATCTCATCTCCTCGCATTTCAAAACCAATCATGCCTTCCCAACAGTCCCCCAAAGACTTAACTCATTTTAGCATTAACTCAGAAGTCCACAGTCCAAAGTCTCATCTGAGACAAGGCAAGTCCCTTCTGCCTATGAGCCTGTAAAATCAAAAGCAAGTTAGCTACTTCCTAGATATAATGGGAGTACAGGCCTTGGATAAATACAACCATTCCAAATGGGATAAAAAGGCCAAAACAAAGGGGCTACAGGCCCCATGCAAATCCAAAATCCAATAGGGCAGTCAAATCTTAAAGCTCCAAAATGATCCCCTTTGACTCCACGTCTCACATCCAGGTCACGCTGTTACAAGAGGTGGGTTCCCATGGTCTTGGGCAGCTCTGCCCCTGTGGCTTTGCAGGGCATAGCCTCCCTCCCGGCTGCTTTCATGGGCTGGCATTGAGTGTCTGCGGCTTTTCCAGGCACATGGTACAGGCTGTTAGTGGATCTACCATTCTGAGTTTTGGAAGACAGCGGCCCTCTTCTCACAGCTCCACTCAGTGGTGCCCCAGTAGGGACTCGGTGTGGCGGCTCTGACCCCACATTTCCCTTCTGCACTACCGTAGCAGAGGTTCTCCATGACAGCTCCGCTCCTGCAGCAGGCCTCTGCCTGGGCATTCAGGTGTTGCCATACATCCTCTGAAATCTAGGCAGAGGTTCCCAAACCCCAATTCTTGACTTCTGTGCACTAGCAGGCTCAACACCACATGGAAGTTGCCAAGGCCTGAGATACCTGAAGCCTCTGAGACCACAGATGAGCTCTACGTTGACCTCCTTCAGCCATGGCTGGAGCACCTGGGACACAGGGCACCAAACGTCTAAGCTGCACACAGCATGGGGACCCTGGGCCCGGCCCATGAAACCACTTTTTCCTCCTAGGCCTCCGGGCCTGTGATGAGAGGGGTTGCCATGAAGACTTCTGACATGCCCTGGAGACATTTTCCCCGTTGTCTTGGGGGTTAACGTTTGGCTCCTAGTTGCTTATGCAAATTTCTGCAGCCAGCTTGAATTTCTCCTCAGAAAATGGGATTTTCTTTTCTATTGTGTCATGAGGCTGCAAATTTTCTGAACTTTTATGCTCTGCTTCCCTTATAAAAATGAATACCTTTAACAACACCCAAGTTACCTCTTGAATGCTTTCCTGCTTAGAAATTTCTTCCACCAGATACCTAAATCATCTCTGTCAAGTTCAAAGTTTCACAAATCTCTAGGGTAGGGGCAAAATGCCACCAGTCTTTTTGCTAAAACCTAACAAGTCACCTTTGCTCCAGTTTCAACAAGTTCCTCAATTCCATCTGAGATCACCTCAGCCTGGACATTGTTGTCCATATTGCTATCAGCATTTTGGGCAAAGCCATTCAACAAGTCTCTAGGGAGTTCCAAACTTTCCCACATTTTCCTGTCTTCTTCTGAGCCCTCCAAACTGTTCCAACCTCTGCCTATTACCCAGTTCCAAAGTCGCTTCCACATTTTCGGGTACCTTTTCAACAGCTTGCCACTTCTGGTACCAATTTACTGTATTAGTCCATATTCGTGCTCCTGATAAAGGCATACCAAAGACTGGGTAATTTATACAGAAAAAGGGATTGGATGGACTTACAGTTCCACATGGCTGGGGAGGCCTCACAGTCATGGCAGAAGTCAAGGAGGAGCAAGTCACGTCTTACATGGATGGCAGCAGGCAAAGACAGAACTTGTGCAGGGGAACTCTTCTTTATACAACCATCAGATCGCATGAGACTTACTCACTGTCATGAGAACAGCACGGGAAAGACCTGACCCCATGATTCAGTTACCTCCCACTGGGTCTCTCCCACAACACACGGAAATTCAAGATGAGATTTGAGTGGGGTTGCAGCCAAACTGTATCATACATGTATCTTTTTTGAGAGACAGTGTCTCATTGTTGCCAGGCTGGAGTGCATAGCCCACTGCAGCCTCCAACTCTTGAGCTCAAGCAGCCCTCCCCTCCCACCTCAGCCTCCCAAGTAGCTGGGATTACAGGCACACGCCACCACACACAGCTTATTTTTACCTTTTTTTTTTTTTTCCTAGAGATGGCGTCTTGCTATGCTCCCCAGGATGGGCTTGAACTCCTGGCCTCAAGTGACCCTCCCACCCTGGCCTCCCAAAGATACAATTATATTTTAAATTTTATTTTTTCTAGCCAAGAACATTACTTTCTTAGACCACTTCTACCACCAATACTAGCAGGTGGCTCTTTTGGTCCTTCTACACAAAGAAGCATACTATTTTCTCTTTCAAGTATTTTTATATTGTGACTTCTGATTATGCTGTGAATGTCTTGAGATTTTTTTTTCCTTTGTTAAACTTTTATTGGCTTATAACATACTACAGAAAACTACACAAATTACAAGTGTGCCTCTTGTAATTTCTGCATAATCACTTCCTGGATCAAGAAGTTAAATGTTATGAGCACCCTAGGGCCACTTCTGTGTCCCTCATCACAACACCCTTCCTCGCTATCCTGACTTTTAACACCATAAATTTATTTTGCCTATTTTTGATACTTCTAAAACTGGAGTCATATAGTATGTACTCCTTCGGGTATGGCTGCTTTTGAGTTCACAGTATGTGTTTGAGATTTATTTAGGATGTTGAGTGTAAATGTTCCTTTTCATTGCTATATAATATTCACTGTATGCTTATGCTATAATATTTTTTATCCATTCTGGTGTTGATGGACCTGAGTTGCTGAACATATGCATGTATATATCTCTTGATTAGGTAGCTAAGAGTGTAATTGTTGGATCATAAATTATATTTACTTATGTCTAGCAGATACTGTCACACTGTATTTCACAGTGGTTCTACCTGTTCATAAGTTTGGATTAGTGGGAGTTGGTTCCTAAATTTGTATACAAAAACATTTATACACACACAAAGCACACTATATATGCATGTATAGATGTGTATATGTTAATAGATAGCATCATACCTACATACAGTTTGTCCTCTTATGAAACCTTTTTTTTTGGAACGGGTGAATGTTTGATCCTTAACTGTGGTACATGTTTTCAGGGACTATTCCATATATGACACAGTGATTTGCTTAGTAGGATCATTTTGCACACCTTTTTCACTTGCCCCCTGGTGAGCCGTATCAAAAATCACCTGGGCTGGGCACAGTGGCTCACGCCTGTAATCCCAGCACTTTGGGAGGCCACCGTGGGTGGATCGCTTGAGCCCAGGAGTTTGAGACCAGCGTGGGCATCATGGCAAAACCCTGTCTCTACTAAAAAATAATACAAAAAATTAGCCAGGCATGGTGGCACACACCTGTAGTTCCAGCTATCTGGGAGGCTGAGGTGAGAGCCTCAGAGGTCGGGAGGTCAAGGCTGCAGTGAGCCATGATTGCACCACTGCATTCCAGCCTAGGCGACAGAGTGAGACCCTGTCTCAAAAAAAGGAAAAAAATATCACCTGGAACAGAGCCTCTGAAAGCTAAAAGAGTCTGTCCACTATGTAGAGTTTCTATGTGAATTAAGCTAGTGTCCAAAGGATGGTCCATTAGAGAACTTTCTGCTCACAACTGAAAGTCATTAAGCATAATAAATTCAGTTTTCCTCTAAAAAATTGGCTTGCTCATCATTGTTACTCCATTGGTTCTGTTAGGAAAGCTGTACAATGCTCCTAATAAAAGCAGAGTGTATTAAAATCTTTTAAACTGAAAAGCTTGCATCCAGTACTCGGTCCAAAATCAGCATAACAGGACCAGAAAGTTTGGTTAGGAAAGAGGAAGCAGGAAAGCCATTATGCACTCATAGTAGATTCAAATTGAGTCTGACCAAAGGTATAAAAAGTAAGTGGTTGAGAGCCCAGACTGGAACTTAGTTTAACTTTGGAAGGAAGTATTTGATTCTCCTGTTAAGGATCTTCTAGAATCTTTCTGATAACTTGATGGCTTAATACTCTTTTTTTGAGACAGAGTCTCACTTTATCACCCAGGCTGGAATGCAGTGGCTCTATCTTGGCTCACTGCAAGCTCTGCCTCCCGGGTTCATGCAATTCTCCTGCCTCAGCCTCCGAGTAGCTGAGACTACAAGCGCCTGCCACTATGCTTGGCTAATTTTTTGTATTTTTAGTAGAGACAGGGTTTCACCGTGTTAGCCAGGATGGTCTCGATCTCCTGACCTTGTGATCTGCCCACCTTGGCCTCCCAAAGTGCTGGAATACTCTTAATAAAAAGTGCCAGGTCTTTTACGTTTTGTTGCTTCCAAAGAAAAATTGCAGCTGCCTTAGATAACAATCTTTTGCCCAATTGATAAGCACCATTAAATGTTCATTAAATGAAAATAGCCAAACAAACTTTTAAAAAGCCTAATATGGCCCATTATGTCTTTTATTTTTTATTTATTTCTAATTTTGAAACAGGGTTTTACTCTTTCACCCAGGCTGCAGTTCAGTGGCGTGATCATGGCTCACTGCAGCCTCAACCTCCTGGGCTCAGGTGATCCTCCCACTTGAGCCTCCTGAGTAGATGGGACTACAGGCATGTGCCACCATGCCTGACTAATTTTTAAAATGTTGTGTAGAGATGGGGTCTTTCTATGTTGCCTAGGCTGGTCTTGAACTCCTGGGCTCAAGTTATCTTCCCACCTCAGCCTCCCAAAATGCTGGAATAACAGGTGTGAGCCACCGTGCCTGGCCTAGTGGGTCTTTAAAAATGGCTCAGAAGCTGAATCTGGTAATTAAAATGGCAACTGTATGTATACACGTTTTACAGAAATCATGAGTAGGACCCACAGAACTGTTTTTTCCTTAGATGATGTCTCATGCTGAAGGACAACAAAGAGATTTAATTAGACGAATTGAATGCCTTCCTACTTCTGGCCATCTTAGTTCCTTGGACCAGGATCTCTTAATGCTCAAAGCTACTTCCATGGCAACTATGAACTGCTTAAATGACTGCTTTCATATTCTCCAGTTACAGCACGCATCACATCAGAAGGGCTCATTGCCTTCAGGTAAGTTGTCGATTAAAGGTAGGGCTTCACAATGAAGGCCAACACATGGAAAGGACTGCATTTGTTGTAATTCTAATTTCAGAAAATCTTAAAAAAAGGAAAAGAAAACCAGAGCCTGTTGGTTTTTAATTATCCTGCTGATGTTTTACAAATCCTTAATGACTGTGTCCTTTTCAGAATCTAAAATGATTTTAGGACTAATGTCTAATATCACTGAACATTCCTGAAGAGACCTCAAGCTCAACATGTCAAAAACTGAACTCAAAATGTGCATCTCCTATATTTCCATTAAAATTGGTGGCATCACTATCCATCTGTTCATCCAGTTGACCAAAGTAGAAACCTTTGCATTATTTTTTGAGTTTTGACTTAGTCCACTATCATTATTTTCATGTATATAAAAGTCTATCAGTCACTGTTCAGTTTGAAAAATAATGTGTAGCTAGGTAAGGTGCTTATGCCTATAATCTCAGCTACTTGGGAGGCTGAGGCAGGAGGATCCCTGGAGCCCAGGAGTCCAAGGCTGCAGTAAGCTATGATCCCACAACTGCACTCCAGCCTGGGTGACAGAATGAGACATCATTTAAAAAAAAAAAAAAAAAGTATATATATGTTCACTATTTGAGAACACCTATTTGTTGAAATTAATTGTGCTAGGGAAATGTTATTGCATGGTACTACAAAAATGAGTCTTTCTGTAAATAAGATGCTCATCACATTGTGTGAGCAATAACTTAATAATGCTAGTGATGGCTGTGACTTAATACCTTACATCTCATTGTTCTCTTATTTAACTAATTCACCTTACTCATAAAAGAAAGATATTTTAGAAAGGTAGAGTCTCTGCTCAGGAGACAGTTTCCCTTAGTCAGATGGATATAGGATGGACCTCATCCTCATGTGTGCCTAAATTCAACAATTCCAGCCAACAAACTGTTTTTAATGGCAATTGTAGATGTAGGTCAGGGCACTATTGAGAGAGGCCAGTTATGTATGTTCCTCTTAAAAAATTCATAGTCCACTTAGGGAAGAAACATGTAAATGGTAAGTATAAAATAATGTGTAGGGGCCAGGCGTGGTGGCTCATGCCTGTAATCTCAGCACTTTGGGCAGCTGAGGCGGGCGGATCACCTAAGGTCAGGAGTTTGAGACCAGCCTGGCTAACTTGGTGAAACCCCGTCTCTACTAAAAGTACAAAAATTAGCTGAGCGTAGTGGCAGGCACCTGTAATCCCAGCTACTCGGGAGGCTGAGGCAGAAGAATCGCTTGAACCCAGGAGGCGGAGGTTGCAGTGAACCAAGATCACACCACTGTACTCCAGCCTGGGTGACAAGAGTGAGAATCCATCTTAAAAATGATAATGATAATGTGTAGGGTGCTTCTACTAAAAGGAATAAACTGTGGGAGAATAGCTGACTGGCTGAAGGAAAAAAAAGATAATGCATAGGGTGCTACTACCAAAGGAACAAACTGTGGGAGAATAGCTGAATGGCTGGTAGAAAGAGTTCTGAGAAAGGCACAGAGAAGCTGCAAAGACCGATTAGTTTAGGAGTGAGAGGTAGAGGAAAGGGCATTCCAAAGAGATAGAAGAGTCTAAATTGTGAGTTGTGAACGTGGATTCGTGGCTTGTAGGAACTGTAAGTAGTTCAATATAAATTTTCTCTTCTTATAAAGCAACATACTCATTATAGAAAATACTGTAGAGTCGGCCGGGCGCGGTGGCTCAAGCCTGTAATCCCAGCACTTTGGGAGGCCGAGGCGGGCGGATCACGAGGTCAGGAGATCGAGACCATCCTGGCTAACATGGTGAAACCCCGTCTCTACTAAAAATACAAAAAACTAGCCGGGCGTGGTGGCGGGCGCCTGTAGTCCCAGCTACTCGGAGGCTGAGGCAGGAGAATGGCCTGAACCTGGGAGGCGGAGCTTGCAGTGAGCCGAGATCGTGCCACTGCACTCCAGCCTGGGTGACACAGCGCGAGACTCCGTCTCAAAAAAAAAAAAAAAAAAAAAAAAGAAAATACTGTAGAGTCAAAAGAAGAAACAAAATATATGCATTGTCCTACCAACCAGAAACCACCACTGTTGATGTATTAGTATGCTCCCCCTCCCAGATTTTCTCTTTTTTCTTTTCAGTTTTTGTTTCTTTTGCCCTGTTATTATTGGAAAATATATGTTTGTATCTTTTTTCACTTTATATCAAAAATGTGTTCTAATCATATGCTATTGATAAATTTGCTTAGTATTTATATTCCTTTGAGGAGACAAATGTACTTTGATTGACTTAACTATATCCCTGTGTTGAACGTTGGATTAGTTAGGCTTAGCTATGAAATTTGGGTTAATTCTAGTGTTGGTAATCATAATTCTCAGTCAAATGAAACAGTTTATTTCCAGTTTATACTACTTAATTTTTGCTTATTTTTAAGACAATTTTTATTTTTTATTTTATTTTTTCTCACTCTGTTGTCCAGGCCAGAGTGCAGTGGCGCCATCATGGCTCACTGCAGCTCAACTTCCCAGGCTCATGCTATTCTCCTGCTTTAGCCCCCGAGTAGCTAGGACTACAGGTACACGCCACCATGGCTGGCTAATTCCTTTTAGTTTTTATAGAGATGGAGTCTCTCTGTGTTGCCCAGACTTGCTTAATTTTTTAAAAGTATGTCAAGTAACACAGTGCTAGATATTAGATGCTCAATAAATACTTAATTAAATACTATATTTCATTTGTGGCCGGGCGTGGTGGCTTACGCCTGTAATCCGAACACTTTGGGAGGCCAAGGCAGGCAGATCACCTGAGGTCAGGAGTTCAAGACCAGCCTGGCCAACACGGTAAAACTTCATCTCTACTAAAAATACAACAATTAGCCAGGCGTGGTGGCGAGCACCTGTAGTCCCAGGTACCTGGGAGGCTGAGGCAGGAGAATCATTTGAACCTGGGAGATGGAGGTTGCAGTGAGCTGAGATCGTACCAGTGCACTCCAGCCTGGTCAATAGAGCGAGACTGTGTCTCAAAAAAAAAAAAAAAAAGTACATTTCCTACTCCTACATTTCTGCTGCAATAGTCTGAGCATCCCTTATTATAGCACTCTATAACCAAGTTTCTGTGAAACCTAGATCAGCCTCTGAAATCAAATGGAACATTTTCCATTATTGATTAGGCATAGAATCCACTTTGTTTAACTAGTTGAGGGTAACAAGAGACATTTGAATCATTAACCGAGAAGATGACAGGTCTCCAAATGTGACCACTGTCTTCACTAGGTCAGTTATTATTTATTCAGTAGAAGAGTCTTTCAGTTTAAGTTGTATGGGGCTTTTAAAAAATGATTTCAAAAAACAACATGTATTTGCAATTCTTAAATTAGATCCAGGGGATTATTTTGATTGGTTAGACAATTGTTGCTGAGAATAAGGCTCAATCCCAAATTGAAACAAATTTTACTCTTTCACAGTCCCAGACTCCTCCTGTCACTGTGACTCTCTAAAGCCTAATTGCATACTTTTTAAGCAGTAGAGGGACAAAGACAGCAAATCAACTGTTAGGTTGTAAATATACTTCGTGATTCGCAGACTTGTCCAAGAATGAATTCAGTCCTATTCAGGGTTGATTTCTTTTAAATAGTATCTGATATCAAGTTGCAAGTTGCTCTGTTGTAAAATACCCGATCATCGGGCTCATGCTAATGAGATATAAGTGGCTGTCTTGCAGGGTCTCTTAACAGGTTTAATTGCTTTTAGTCTTGTAGGCTCGAAACAAAATTGTTAAATAAAATCCACATCTGCCGAACTTTCTAGATTATGAGCAAGTTTCAGCAAAAGGTTTCTCTTACTTCATCAGGAACAACAATCGAGTGGTTAGAACCAAAGATATCTTTATCAAACCACTATAAAAATGGAGCTGACCAGCCCTTTGCAGCTGAGCAGAGTAAGCCGGTGGCAGTCCCAGAAGAGCGGCCTGTTGCAGAATCTGGACTATTAGCAAGGGTAAGGTAATATAAAAATATGGTTTTGATGTGAAAAATTAGGTATCACTGAAAAAGAGTCAGTTTTCTTTTCATTGTCAGGGCATGCACATCAGCTTAACACCTGAGCAACACTCTTGAAGATTCTAAAATATTTTAAACTGCACTGTTTTTGAAGAGGTCTCTGATATTAAACTTGTTGAATTTTCCAGGTTAAATTATGTGCTCTTCTTACTTTTAGTTTACTTTTGCTTGATAAAAATATATTTAAAAAATTGAAATTTATGTTTTTCTTTTCCTAGGAAACAACTTACGAGATTTGCACAATGTTTATCTCTTATATTTCTTAACCCATTATCTTAACATTATTTATTAAGTTTATAATCTTAAAACTTAAGTCTTTTTCATAATAAGCACTTTACCAAGCCAGTTGTTTCAAGTATTACGCTACTTAAAATAGCACAGAATCTTAGGGTTTATATTTTTATAAACTATTATTCATTTCACATTTCTTAGAAGCTGAAGACGGTTTTATTCTATTCATAATCTACCACTATAACAAATCATATTGATTTTTTGGCCTTTTGTGTTCACATCTGTTATTTTAAGCTATTTTTACTTGATAAGCATTTTCCTATGTTGTACTAGTCTGTATAATTAAAGATTGAAGTAGTCTATTGAGTTAATGCCCCTATTGTTGAATATCTAGATTGTTTGGGGTTTTTTTTTTTTTAGTTTATAAATAACACTTTATTATCTTGTTTCCAACGTTTTCTTTCTTTCTTTCTTTCTTTGACAGAGTTTCGCTCTTGTTGCCTGGCTGGAGTACAATGGCGCGATCTCAGCTCACCACAGCCTCCACCTCCGGGGTTCAAGTGATTCTTCTGCCTCAACCTCCCTAGTAGCTGGAATTACAGGCATGCACCACCACGCCCGGCTAATTTTGTATTTTTAGTAGAGATGGGGTTTCTCCATGTTGGTCAGGCTGGTCTCAAACTCTGGACCTCAGGTGATCCCCCCGCCTCAGCCTCCCAAAGTGCTGGGATTACAGGCGTGAGCCAGCACACCCGGCCTTCTATTTTTTTTTTTTTTTAGCTTATCTTATAATAATAATATAATTTAGGTTATATTACCAAGTAGCGGCCGGGCACGGTGGCTCACGCCTGTAATCTCAGCACTTTGGGAGGCCGAGGTGGGGCAGATCACGAGGTCAGGAGATCGAGACCATCCTGGCTAACACAGTGAAACCCCATCTCTACTAAAAAAAAAATATATCTATATCTATATAGATATAGATATAGATATAAAATTAGCCAGGCATGGTGTTGGGCACCTGTAGTCCCAGCTACTTGGGAGACTGAGGCAGGAGAATGGCGTGAACCCAGGAGGTAGAGGTTGCAGTGAGCCGAGATTGCGCCACTGCACTCCAGCCTGAGCGACAGAGCAAGACTCCGTCTCAAAAAAAAAAAAAAAAGTTATACTACCAAGTAGCATTACTGAGTCAAGAGTAATGCATAGTTAATGGTACTTTATATATTTGTAAATTACTTCTTAGAAGAAATGTACGGCACAGGGACTTCCAAAGTTGACAAAAGTGTTGGCTTGATAAGGCAGGCATTGCAGGCAAGGGTTGGCAGGGGAGAAGAAAAAACAATAATATATAAAATGCTTTTTCTCTATAGCTGTTTGACTAGCTCATTTGTAGAATCAGCAGTTAAGAAGTATTTATTAAGCTTAGTGTATGACAAGTCCAATGCTAAGAATTAGAGAAGAAGCAAAAATTGGAAGATACAGGTTTTTCACTGAAGAGACTTATAATGTGCTTGGAGTCACAACATATACACTGAAACAATGAGATGATAATATAAAGCAATATACTTTTTTTCTTAATTGATACCATGTAGGCTATTGGGATGGGGTATTCAGAGAAAGGAAGAAGACATATTGAGTCGGGTACATGAGAAATGCTTTGGAGAGAAAGTGGGATTGGAATTGAGCTTTGAAAGGAGACAGGATTTGAAGGGAGGAGGAAGAGAATGGGACTCTCAAGATGAAGGACTAACACTAGCAAGGATCCTAAGGCATGTGTGTTTATTGAGGAGAAAGTTTGCCTGGTAGTTTTAAACCCAGGATATGCCATTCAGTAACATGTGAACCAATTAATTAACCACCCTTAGCTTCAACTTCCTCATCGGTAAGGTAGGGATAATACTACCTTTTAAGATCCTTATGAGGATCAATTGAATTTAGTAGAACACCTGGCTTATGGGAAATTATCACAGTATTTTTGGATTTTACAACTCTAAATGGCATTATTCATGTTCTCTGTGGAATGAAACTTCCAGGAGCACTGCTCCATAGAATGCAGTGTAAATTGTGCCCCCAAATAACATAAAAATAATGCAGAAGGGTTAGTCTTAATGACAATAGCATCATGATCATGGGGAAGAATGTGCTATGTTTAAGAAGATTGGTACATGATATGACTTGGAATAAAATGTGAATAGGATATGGAAGTAGACATGAAGACAAATGAATAGATTATGTGCATTTCAAATGAAAAATCAGTTGGATTTGTGACTGACTGGATATAGGGTTGGATCAAGTCAAGTCCCAAGTTTTTGAGTGTAAATGATTAGATAAAATTGTATTGTCATCCATGAAGCAAAATTAGGAAGAAAGAGACTTTTGAGAAAAAAGGTTCAGTATAATTATAAACATGTAAATTTTACATGAGAGGAGGATATATGATTATAAATATATATAAAAAACAAGGGGCTGGGTGTGGTGGCTCATGCCTGTAATCCCAGCACTTTGGGAAGCCAAGGCAGGTGGATCACTTGAGGTCAGGAGTTTGAGACCAGCCTGGCCAACATGGCGAAACCTAATCTCTACTAAAAATACAAAAATTAGCCAGGTGTGGTGGCGTGTCCCTGTAATCCCAGCTACTTGGGAGGGTGAGGCAGTAGATTCGCTTGAACCCAGGAGGTGGAGGTTGCAGTGAGCTAACACCACTGTACTGCAGCCTGGGCAACAGAGCAAGACCCTGTTTCAAAAAGAAAAAAGCAATTAAGGAACTGGGCGTGGTAGTGGGCACCTGTAATCCCAGCACTTTTGAGAGGCCAAGGCGGGTGGATCACTCGAGGTCAGGAGCTTGAGACCAACCTGGCCAACATGGTGAAACCCCATCTCTACTAAAAACACAAAAATGAGCTGGATGCGGTGGTGCACGCCGGTAATCCCAGCGACTCTGGAGGCTGGAGGAGACATTCTTCACTCTTTTTGAAAAATTCTATTTTCCCCCCAAAAAAGAAAAATAGTTCATATGTGATATATATGGCAAAACTGCAATATGTTCAATATCAACAATAATGGGGCTCTCTGAAGGAAATTTATTCCATGGCCAAATGGTTACAGTTCTGAAAGATTTTTGCCCATACTCAGATTCACTTAGGTCAAATGTAAATGTCTTCAAATCTGATATTTATATTTTTGTCCTCAATGGATATGAATAGGTAGCTAAAATACTAGACTTTTGCTTTGTTTTGCATCAAGGAGCCTGAAGAAATAAATGCAGATGATGAGATAGAGGATACATGTGACAACAAAGAAGATGACCTGGGAGCTGTAGAAGAACAACGTAGTGTCATCCTACATCTCTTGTCACAGCTTAAGCTGGGCATGGATTTAACGAGAGTAAGTAATGGCATAAGCTGGCTATGGAGATTGTTAAGGGCTGTACCAGTAATTCTTCATGTTTATGTCAGGACTTTTTATTTATTTATTTACTTTGTTAATATTAATTTTAATTTTTTTTTTCGAGACAGAATTTCACTCTTACTGCCCAGACTGGAGTGCAGTGGTGCAATCTCGGCTCACTGCAACCTCCACTTCCTGGGTTCAAGCGATTCTCTTGCCTCATCCTCCTGGGTAGCTGGGATTATAGGCACCCACCACCACGCCCAGCTAATTTTTTGTAGTTTTGGTAGAGATGGGGTTTCACCATGTTGGCCAGGCAAGTCTCGAGCTCCTGACCTTGTGATTCTCCCACCTCAGCCTCCCAAAGTGCTGAGATTACAGGCATGAGCCACCACACCTGGCTGATCTTTCTATTTTTTGTGATTTTTATTTTTTATGATTTTTTTTTTTTTTAGTCTCCTGATCAGCATTTTTTATTTTCATAAAAAATGGCTTTCTTGGCCAGGCACAGTGGCTCATGCCTGTAATCAGGCTGGCCTTGAACTCCTGATCTCAAATGATCCACTGTCCTCGGGAGGCCGAGGTGAAACCCGTCTCAGGAGGCTGAGACAGGTGGATCACTTGGGGTCAGAAGTTCAAGACCAACCTGGCCAACGTGGTGAAACCCCAACTCAGGAGGCTGAGGCGGGCAGATCACTTTAAATCAGGAGTTCAAGACCAGCCTGGCCAACATGACAAAACCCTGTCTTAGGAGGTGGCTGAGGTGGGCGGATCACTTGAGGTCAGGAGTTTGGGACCAGCCCGGCCAATGTGGTGAAACCCCGTCTCTACTAAAAATACAAAAATTAGCCGGGCATGGTGGCCTATAGTCCCCAGCTACTCGGGAGGCTGAGGCGGGAGGATCTCTTGATCCTGGGTGGTGGAGGTTGCAGTGAGCTGAGATTGTGCCACTGCGCTCTAGTCTGAGCAACAGAGCAAGACTCCATCACTAAAAAAAGGGCTTTCTGGTTTTCTTGTGCAGCAGGAAGTTGTCTGGCAAATAATACCAATCGTCTTTGAGTTTCAGAACAAAATTAAAGGGGTCCATTGGTATACTATACTGGAAAATGTAGAGAAAATTATGTAATCCTACAAAACTATGAAAGGCACTTTCACTTACTTCCCACATGCGGATCATGCATTTGGGTATTATCTATAACAGGAGTCTGCAGACTTTTTCTGTAAAGGGCCAGATAGTAAATATTTGCAGCTATGTGGACATAGGTCTCTGTTGTAGCTGTTCAACTCTGCCTTTGTAGTATAAAAGTAGCCATAGACAATATACTGGATTGGGCATGGCTGTATTCCAACAAAACTTCATTTACTAAAACAGGAGGCCAGATTTAACCCAAAGACTACAGTTTGCAGATTCCTGGCCAAAAGCTTTGCTACTTTAAGTGTGATCTGAAGACCAGTAGCATCGCCATCACCTGGAAACTTGTTAGGAATGCAGAATCTCAGGCCCCAGTCGCAGACGTGGTGGACCAGAATCTGCATTTTAATAAGATCCTTTATGATTCATATATACATTAAAGTTTGAGAAGCACTAATCTATAGTTTTTAATTTTAGGCCGGATTTCTCTGTTCCCAGTTTATTTAACTAGTGTGTCTTAATTTGTCTTAACAATTAATCCATGACATTATTTAAAAAGCCAATCAAGTTCAAAACCTATATATGTCAAATATATATTACTTTAGGATTATTTACTTCGAATTACTAATGAAACAATTTTGCATTAGTATGGAATTTCAAAATTGACTTTAGGAGATAGATATCAATTGGAGATTTTTTTGATGCCATTGAAGGTAGATTTAAAACATTGTTTCCAACGAATTGTTCATCTGAAAATATAACTTAAATAGAAAGCATAAGAAGCAGACATTTTAGGAATTAATGAAGAAACCCATAAAGCTTTCATTATTTATATAGCTTCAGTATTTCAGCTGGGAATCATTTCTGTTCTAGAAATATTTTCATATTAATGGTTCAGAAAAGACCTCATAGTTGTGAAACTGGTTAAAAATGAATAGTCTTCTGAATGGGGTTGTTTGGTATTAACATGGTGTTTGCAGTCCCTGAGATTTGCATTTATAAGGCGCAAGAACAGCATTGAGGTTTATGAGGCATAAGAGCATTTGAAAAAAGTGTGCTGTAATAGTAATCCACATGGTAGAAGTTCTCTCATGGCATGAATAACTGCATATACTATACTTTCTCCACATTTGTACCTTGTTGATTAAAAAGTTGTATGTGGCTGGGTGTGGTGGCTCATGCCTGTAATCTCAGCACTTTAGGAGGCCAAGGCAGGTGGATCACATGAGCCCAAGAGTTCAAGACCAGCCTAGACAACATGGCAAAACCCTGTCTGTACTAAAAAATACAAAAATTAGCTGGGCATGATAGTGCACGACTGCGATCCCAGCTACTAGGTGGCTGAGATACACGAATTGCTTGAACCTGGGAGGTGGAGGGTGCAGTGAACCGAGACTGCCACTGCCCTCCAGCCTGGGCAACGAAGTGAGACCCTGTCTCAAAAAAAAGGAAAGAAACAATGTTGTTTGTGTTACACATATATTACATTAATATTAACCAACCACAAATTAAGAACATCTATACAACATTTAATGGAATGATACTTTTCAGGCAATATTAAAGAGCCTGGTGGCCAGGCACCGTGGCTCACGCCTCCTGTAATTCCAGTACTTTGGGAAGCTGAGGCGGGTGGATCACTTGAAGTCAGGAGTTGGAGACCAGCCTGGCCAACATGGTGAAACCCTGTCTCTACTAAAAACAAAGAAATTAGCCTAGCGTGGTGGCACACGCCTGTAATCTCAGCTGCTTGGGGAGTTGAGGCAGGAGAATCTCTTGAACCCAGGAGTCAGAGGTTACAGTAAGCCAAGGTTGCACCACCGCACTCTAGCCTGTGCGACAGAGCTAGATTCCGTCTCAAAAAATAAACAAATAAATAAAGATAGTCTGGTGACTAAACTTCTGTCACAGCTATGTCTTATCTAATAATAACACTTACTTAACAAATATTTACTGGGCCCTTGTTATATTCCAGACACTGTGCTAGCTCTTGGGACAGCAACAAAGAAGATAACCATGGTCCTAACCTTCATATTGTGAATAAGTAATATGCACTTTCTCTACTGTTCATTTTGTTCCTTTTTAAATAATATTATGAAATTAGTGTAAACACAGAAAATTTTAGAAAACCAAAGAAAATCTATCATTTCACTACCCTAACATAACACAGCTCTCACTTTTGGTATTCCTGTCCAATCTTTCTTCACTTTGTCATAGTTTATATGCAGTTTTGTTTTACTTCCTTTTTTCAGTTAATTTTTGTGTGTGTGAAATGTGTTAAACACACAGAAGACTGAATGGAATACATATAAACATTCAAAGAAAAAAGATAAAATGAATACCCATGTATCTACCTCTGATATTAAGCTATAGAACATTGCCTGAACTTGGAATCTCTGAGTTCCCCTCTCATTTATAGTCTTCTACTTTTTCCTCCACATAACAATTTACTTTACTTTTGTGTCAATTATCCCTCTACTTTTCGCTATGGTTTTACTGCTTTTTTGTACTCCATAATGATGTTTAGAAAAAAATGAATAGCTAACATAAGCTTAGCTTAAGGAAAGGACTGTGTTGCCATTTGTAGAAAACAGCTCCCAGAAAAAGATAAGTTAAACATTTGAGTCTCTGGCTTTAGCTTTTTATGTTATTGAGAAAGTTTAGAAGAGCCCTTTGTAGTGAAATTAGAAGGCAAAGTTGTGAGTCCTGTAAAATATACATCCCAGAGCATTTGGTGTGAGCCAGCTGCAGGAGAAATGTGGGCTGGGGAAGTGAACTGCTCAGTATTTTCAGTTTCAGAGCAAACTGTGACCTACCTCCAACTCTCAGGAATAGATTGAAGTTAGAAGGCATCTATTGGGGAAATGAGCATCTTCAGCCAATCCAGACAGCAGAACATGGAGAGGAGAGTAAGAATTTCACCAGCGGATAGTCAACACAAGCCAAATACAGATATACTTGGAATCAGTTTCACTAGGCTATTTTATCCTCAGATTTGAAAAGATGATACAATGGCAGCATGAAGCGTGTGGATGACAGTCTTCAGTATGTCTGTCTCTTGAGTCACATCACTCTAATCTGGACCGGGATTTCCTTTAGCTTTCTCTTTGGCTAAATCTGTTTACTGTATCCATTTCTTCTTTCTTGGTTGCCTCTCATTTTGTTGGAATACATCCTCCATTAATTTCTCAGGAAGATTTGTAAGAAGAAAATGTGAAAATGTGTGTCTGAAATGTCTATGTTGCCTTCATGTTTCATTGCTGGTTTAGATAGAATTTGTTGCTTGTGGCCAGGTGCAGTGGCTCACGCCTGTAATCCCAGCACTTTGGGAGGCCGAAGCAGGCAGATTACTTGAGGCCAGGAGTTCGAGACCAGCCTGGCCAACATGACAAAATCCCATCTCTACTAAAAGTACAAAAATTAGCCAGGCATGGTGGCACATGCCTGTAATCCCAGCCACTCGGGAGGCTAAGGCACAGGAATCACTTGAACCTGGGAGGTGGAGGTTGCAGTGAGCTGAGATCACGCCACTGCACTCCAGCCTGGGTGACAGAGTGAGACTCCATCTCAAAAAAAAAAAAAAAAAGAATTTGTTATTTTTAAATAATTTTCTTTTATAATGTCTCCTTGCTACAGGGTTCTAATGAAAAGACTGAAGTCATTCTGATTCCTGATCTTTTGTTTGTGACTTGTTTTGTAGTTTTTCTCTCCAAAATTGTTTAGAATCTTTTCTTTGTCATGTCTTGATATTATGACATTGATGTAGATTTCTTTTATCCGTTGTATCTGGGTACTTGGTGGGCCTTTTCAGTGTGACAACTCATGGTTTTGAGTTCTCTGCAATTTTCTTGAATTATTTCTTTGATGATTGTATTAGGGTTCTCTCGAAGGATGGAAATAATAGGATAGATAGATACATAAAGGGGAGTGTATTAAGGAGTATTGACTCACATAATCACAAGGTGAAGTCCCATAATAGGCCATCTGCAAGCTGAGGAGCAAGGAATCCAGTCTGAGTTCCCAAACTTCAAAAGTAGGGAAGCCAGCAGTGCAGCTTTCAGTCTGTGGTTGAAGGTCCAAGAGTCCAAAAGCGAAGAACTTGGAGTCCGACGTTGGAGGGCAGGATGCATCCAGCACAGGAGAAAGATGTGGGCCAGAAGACTCAGCAAGTCTAGTCCTTCCATGTTCCCTTGCCAGCTTTTATCCTAGCAGCTGATTAGATGGTGCCCACGCAGATTGAGGGTGGGTCTACCTCTCCCAGTCCACTGACTCAAATGTTATTCCCCTTTGGCAACACCCTCACAGATGCACCCAGGAACATTACTTTGCATCCTTCAATCCAATCAAGTTGACACTCAATATTAACCATCACAATGATTTTTCTTTCTTCCAATTTTTTGTTTGTTTGTTTGTTTTCTCTGAAATCCTTATTATATGGCCATTGGACTTCCTAGTCTGGTCTTTTATTTTTCTCTCCTACTTTTCCTTTTCTCTCTTTGTCTGACTTTGGTGTTTTGGAAGATTTCTTCACCTTTTATCTTTTAACCCTTCTTTTGACTTTTAATTATTGTTATGTTTTTAAATGTACTGATTTTTTAAAAAGCATTCTTGTTGTATGTATATAATATCTTCTTAATTCTCTGAAGATATTATTTTTTGTTTTTATTTTTCCCCTCCTTTGAGGTTTCTGTTTCTCCAAATCCGTTTCTTTATTTTGTTCTTTATATTCCTAGTTAGAGGTTTTCTCGGAAATCAGTATTTCTTTTCTGCTCACAATTAAGTTTAGGGAAACTAAAACCTGACTTCAACACATAGGTGGAGCCTATGTTTTTCATTGTCCCATAATCTGGATGGGCCATTTGTTGGGAAACTTGGTGTCAGTATCATTAGGTTTTTCCTCTAGGTTTAGTCAAATTTCCCAGAAGAAAAATTTTTTTATCTCGCACTTGGTGAGTCCAAAAGTAGTTAAAAAGGAGAAGAAGGCTGCATGAGAGAGGGTGTTAATAGCTAGCATTTAGTTTACATGAAGTTATTAAATGCCCTTGTTATGTATCACTTGGTATCCACTCTCTTAGAGTTCCTTGCTATTCTCCAGTCTAGAATATAGACCACCTTGTTTATCCGGAGGCTAAACCTCTAGACTTTGAGGTCTAAGAGGGTAGTTACTAACAGTGTGGAGTTGGGGGTATGAGTTAGGCATCTAATTGCTTTCCATACAGATTTTACTCAGTTATTTTTATTTTAGCATTTCTGTGAACCCCCAGATCCAGAGGCACCTAGTGCTGTCAGCTCCTGAGCCTTTTCAGGAATCTGTGCATGTTGTAATCTACTGCCTGAGTTTCAGCTTTCCCGTTAGGAACTCTCAAAATTTTGTTGTGTTTTGTCTACTTTCCTGGTATCTCTGGGTTTGTCTTTATATGAAGTTTATTTAATTTCAGTGGAATTTTGGTAGAAAATGAAATTAAGATGCATGTGTTCAATTCACCAACTGAACCTGCAACATCCACTGTCTTTTGTATTATTTATATCATCTTCAAAACCATCTTTTTAAATGACTATAATAGTCAATTAAATGAAAGTTCCCTACTTCAGTTAGCTAGAACCATAGTTCAAAATGGAGGTTGTTCTAATTATTTTTTCACATTGTTTTTCCTTCATTCAATTATTTATTTCCTAAGGCTAGATTCTTAGAATAATAAGTACTAGGCTAAATAGTTAAGAGCATCTTAGGGCTCTTGAAAAATATTGCCAGATTTTGCTTTCTCACAGGTTTGAACCATTTTGCAGTGCCTTTCCGAACTCTGCTTTAAGTAAAATACTTAATCTTTCTTACACTTACCTGGTTTTAAGTATAAAAAGTTCTCTTATTGAAAATAATTCTCTTGTACTTAAGATTAAATATATGTTGCAGTTTTTGCTTCGGTCTGTGATCTCTTTAGTCTGTTCTCAGGGAATGACATTTATTGACTCTTCTCATGTCTTGGTCATTCATCTACAATTTAATTTTAACATAGGAAAGGAGCAAAGGCAGGCTAACATTTACTTTGAGTTTTAATGCCGTTTCCCTGGTGATACTTCTATCCAGTCTAGAAGTTTGAGGATTTTTTTGAAGTTTCTTCTAACCCTCTTGAATTTATGTTTAATCTTGGGCAGGTTTGCATTTCCTTGTAAGAATGCTTTTTTTTTTTTTTTTTTTTTTTTTTTTCAGATAGGGTCTCACTCTGTTGCTCAGGTACAAGTGCAGTGGCACAGTCATGGCTCATCGTAGCCTCGACCTCCCAGGCTCAAGTGATCCTCCCACCTCAGCCTCCTGAGCAGCTGGGACTACAGGCACAAGGCACCATGCCCAGCTAATTTTCGTATCTTTTATAGAGACAGGGTTCCACTATGTTGCCTCGGCTGGTCTCGAATTACTGTGCTAAAACAGTCCTCCCAACTTGGCCTCCCAAAGTGCTGTGATTATAGGCATGAGACTCTGTGCCTGGCCAAGAATGCTTATTTTTTAATGTGACTAAACACTTTTTCTTTATGACTTTGTTTTTAATACCCATCTAGAATGAAATGTTTTCAGAGAGAGAATAGTTGTCTACAGATACGCTACACATGGATTAAATTTCCCCTCTTTCATTGATTGTTGTTGTTGTTTTAGGTGGTGCTTCCTACATTTATCCTAGAGAAGCGTTCCTTGCTGGAAATGTATGCAGACTTTATGTCTCATCCAGACCTATTTATAGCCATCACTAATGGAGCCACAGCTGAGGACAGAATGATTCGCTTTGTTGAGTACTACCTTACCTCATTTCATGAAGGCCGTAAGGGAGCCATTGCTAAAAAACCATACAATCCTATCATTGGAGAAACATTTCACTGTTCCTGGAGGATGCCAAAAAGCGAGGTAGCATCCAGTGTTTTTAGCAGTTCTTCCACCCAGGGAGTCACAAATCATGCTCCTTTATTGGAGGAGTCTTTGAACCAGGTGGGAGCAGACTGTTACACAGTCAGATTTGTTGCTGAGCAGGTTTCTCATCATCCTCCAGTCTCAGGATTTTATGCAGAATGTACAGAGAGGAAGATGTGTGTAAACGCGCATGTCTGGACTAAGAGCAAGTTCTTAGGCATGTCAATAGGCGTGACAATGGTTGGAGAAGGTAAGTAGAAAAATTATTTTACATATATATATATATTTTTTTTTTTTTCAAGCAGGAATGAAAGTTTATTTAAAAAGGCTTTAGAACAGGAAAGAGGCCGGGCGCGGTGGCTCAAGCCTGTAATCCCAGCACTTTGGGAGGCCGAGACGGGCGGATCACGAGGTCAGGAGATCGAGACCATCCTGGCTAACACGGTGAAACCCCGTCTCTACTAAAAAATACAAAAAACTAGCCGGGCGAGGTGGCGGCGCCTGTAGTCCCAGCTACTCGGGAGGCTGAGGCCGGAGAATGGCGTGAACCCGGGAGGCGGAGCTTGCAGTGAGCTGAGATCCGGCCACTGCACTCCAGCCTGGGTGACAGAGCGAGACTCCGTCTCAAAAA